>NC_089875.1:64134779-64372279 GCF_040182565.1 Anser cygnoides | reverse complement strand
CTTCAGAGCTGCCACTTGTTTTGGACATTTTTTTCAAAATCTCTTTGACTGTAGCACCTTCTAGTTTTAACCTTCAAGGGCGATGTTTCAGAACAGCAATGAAAAGTGGGTCAACACAATAGTTTCATAATCTCATACACTTTTAGCTTAGACAGCATTGCGTTTACAGATCATTTAATGTGAGAGTCAGTTTTGCCTCTTACAGCTGTGAAACATGGATTTGGTTCAAGTACAAGAGTGTGTCAAGTATACCTAGCACACTCTTTTATAAGGGAAAAGATCTCTCTTCACAGAAAGAGTATCTTAAATATTCAGTATTAGTCAGAAGGCTAGCTGGAGCAAATATAGCTCTTCTAGATATGTAAGACATTTATTTTTCTCTAGAATAAATGCCTGCTTAGAGGGTATACGCTGCCATTACTTTCCATAATGGAATCAGTGTACAACCGAAATACTTTTTCTGGATTTTCCATGCCAATGCACAATACTCCATGGGTCCAACAGCATGAAAATTTGAGAGTTTGGCAGAGATAGATCTGTGATATATTCTCACAGAACCTCGAATCTGTATGATGGAGAGACTAGCAATGCAGGTGCGTTGCTGAGAAACCATGTTGCACAGTTTAGGTACAGCCTGGCAATCCTGCTCTACTACACAAGGTCAATAGGGTCTTTTTTTGGTAAAGAAGTTTATTTATTTATTTATTTATTTATTTGGTATTAGTCCAGCTTTCAGTAGTGCCTGAGTAACTTCAAACTAAGATCAATGAGAAAGTGCAAAATGAAAAATACCTAAAACTAACCAGTGTTCAGTTCGACAGACATATCCAGAAACAGACTACCCATTCACCCTATGTCTTGTTAACAGTGACTGAGATGAGTATTTTTTTTTTTGTAGTGAACTGAGGATTTCGTTTTCGGTACTGTGGTTCTCTAATACAAACTCCTGCTACATTTTTCACTTTTGTAACTGATATTTCTTATGAATGCTCAGGTTTCTGATCAGAATTCATCGTATCCAGATGAATTACACAAATTTGGAAAGCAGATACAGAGAGGGTATAGCATATAATGAAAGATAATAGTAGTTGACTGTGTGTTTGTGGAAAGTCTTCTTTGTCATGGACTTAGACTTTTTTAAAATGATTTTATAAGGTTTTCTGAGACAATGCTTGCTCTATGCATATTTTTATAACAACTCTTTAACTGGTTATTCAAAATGTTCATGCATACAACATCATGCAATGATGTTCATGCATGCAAATCTAAATAAGTATATGACTGCAAATGTGAAAATGTGATACTAATGTAACTTTAGAATTACATAAAAGATAAGGTCCCTCACCTGAGAAGCGAACCATTAATCTAAACAGAAAACAAATAATGAAATAACAATTTAAAACAAAAAGAAATGAATGGAATGTTTAACAGTGAACAAATTGGTACTGGAATGTTTCTTGAATGAACTTGATTGTTGGCCAGAATTTGTAGAGTATGGTTCTTCTCAGAGAAGGAGTATGAAGCTGTTCAAAGGCTAAGGGATGTGAAAGGAATTAAAGCAATAGTAGGATGGATAAAGAAACCACAGGGAAAGAGGATTGTAAGAGACATAGATCTGAATAGTGTAAGTAAGAGAAAATAAGAGCAGGCATAGAATCACAAAGGAAACTGAAAAGATCAAGTAGTCAAGGGCAGGATGTCATAATATGAAGAACCTTTTTGCTTATTTACACAGAAGATTGCCATAAGGCATGCATCATAAATCTCCATATGACACAGAATTGTGAGTCCTTTTCTGAGGGTCTTAAAGTTTCTATATGTTAAGATTGTTTATATTTCTTGCAAGTAGAAGGAAAGTATCAATTCTGGCAATTTTCAGTTAGGGATATTATGCTGGACAAAGAAGTGTAATCTGTGAGTATGAGAAATAATGTTGAGGAAAAAGATGGAAAGATGCTTCATCAGGAGTGGTTATTCAAATGCATCCCATGGATGGCCCTCAAGGAACACATGGTCTTCAAATCAGGATCACAAGAGATGCAAATGCTAAAAGTAGGTCTTAAACTTAATTAACCTTAACTCATTTTGAGCTACCCATTTTGGTTTCTTTCACGTGAAGAATAAGGCAGGTGCTTCCAAAGAATGGTCTGTCTCAGTCTAAAGCTGGCATCTACAGTAGGTCAGATGCCATAAGTCAGTGCCATAAAATCAACAATTTTTCTCCACTCATTATAAGGGAAATCCAGGATCACCAGCTTACACATATATATCTATCTGTATTGAATCCATCTGAAGGCAGATGAGATGAATCCCACAGTATTAATTTTCTAAATGTTTATTTCAGTTTGTGGTTAATTGTTGATGCAAATGTAACCCTTCTCAGTGCTCTCATAAAATCATAGAATGGTTTGGGTTGGAAGGGACCTTAAAGATCATCTAGTTCCAAACCTCCTGCCATGGGCAGGGACACCTCCCACTAGACCAGGTTGCTCAAAGCCCCATCCAGCCTGGCCTTGAACTGGGGCAGCCACAGCTTCTCAGGGCAACCTGTGCCAGTGCCTCACTACCCTCATACTAAAAATTTTCCTCCTTATATCTAATCTAAATCTCCCCTCTTTTAGTTAAAAGCCATTACTCCTTGTCCTGTCACTATACTCACTCTTAAAAAGTCCCTCACCAGCTCTTACCAGATACTGCTTAAATTTGTCATTCAAATCCATCAACATTTTTTGGCAATTTTGCTGATAATCTCTATACTTAGTCTGAGATACATAAATAGCATATAATCATAGATTCATGCAATATCCTGAGTTAGAGGGGACCAACAAGGATCCGTGAGTCCAAATCCTGGCTCCACACAGGACCACAAAAAATCAGACCCTGTGTCTGAGAGCACTGTCCAAACACTTCTTGAACTCTGTCAGGCCTGGGGCCATGACCGCTGCCCTGGGGAGCCCGTCCCAGTGCCCGACCACCCTCTGGGTGCAGAACCTTTCCCTAACACCCAGCCTGACCCTCCCCTGTCCCAGCCCCATGCCGTTCCCTCGGGTCCTGTCGCTGTCCCCAGAGAGCAGAGCTCAGCGCCTGCCCCTCCGCTCCCCTCGTGAGGGAGCTGCAGGCCGCCATGAGGCCTCCCCTCAGCCTGCTCTGCTCTGGGCTGAACAAACCAAGGGACCTCAGGTGCTTCTACAAAAGTTTTGCCCTCCAGCCCCTTCACCACCTTCGTAGCCCTCCTTTGGACACTCTCTAACAGTTTTATATCTTCCTTATATTGTGGCGCCCAAAACTGTACCCAGTACTCGAGGTGAGGCTGTACCGATGCAGAGCAGAGCAGGACAATCGCTTCCCTTTACCTGCTAGCAATGCCATGCTTGATGCACCCCAGAATACAGCTGGCCTTCCTGGCTGCCAACCTCTCATCTGTATGTATATCCAGGGTTGCCCTATCCCAAGTGCAGAATCCAGCATTTCTTCTTGATATATCTCATGTGGTTGGTGACATATTTCATGTGGTTGCTGATTGCCCAGCCTCCTAATTTGTCTGCATCTCTCTGCAAGGCCTCTCTACTGTGGAGGGAGTCAACAGCTCCTCTTAATTTAGTGCCATCTGCAGACTTACATATATATGTAGATATATGTAATCAGGAATAATTAACCCTATTTCCAAAGGTTCATTTTTAAAGAAGTAATGGTAGGATTTAAAACTTTTTTGGAATTACTCTGCTCTCATTGACTTAGAAAGTTAGAAGCTTACACATCTGAAATTGTTGCCTAATGGATAGTAGGAATTTGTTGATTCTTTGTTCAAGCTATAGTTTGAGTGTTGTGCATTTGTTTTACATGAGGTTCCACAGTGAGAATGAGGACTGAAAATAGATTGTGAATAACTGTCTCCTACATGGACACCATTCCTTTAGCACTGAATAAGATGGGAGTGAATATATTCAATTTCGTAATAAAAGACTATCGTAAAGAATACGCATAAAGGAGCCGAGTTAAGATTACAATCGTAAATCATAAATAATACTTACAGCTCTAATCCAGAGCACACCTCCTGCAGGCAAGGACACCATCTCCTGCACCAGGCCCACCAGGCCCTTTCTGTAGCCCCAGACCTGCATGCCATCTGCCCTTCAGAGCTCAGTGTCGAGGCCTCTGCTATATCACCAATCTGTCCAGTTGATGCTGGGAACTGCACCCTGTGGCACATCCCCAAATTTGCTGAGCGGACTCATGCTATTTTAAGCTGCCTTCCAGCTCCCTTCCATGCACACCCCTGCACAAACTATTCCATCTACTAGCTACTGCTTGCTGCCCTGTAGGTGTGACAGTGATATAGATCATCTGCTAGCACTAGCTCAGTGGGTGTGTGACAGCCCCTCAACAGGATTTAGTAGCGGACAAAAGGTCTAAGCACCTTTTAAGCAAGAAAGTCTAGTAGATGTTTTTACAAACTGAAATTGCTAGCAGCAAAATCTTCTAGTGCCCAAACTTTTCCAGCAGCAGCAGGCACCCCAGTATTCTAGGAAGAGTTCCCAAAAATCTTCCAACAATTCCAAGGAATAGAAGAAGCTGAGCCCGGAAACTGCTGTGTAAAGTGTTGTGTCTGTTATGTGCCCTTGTTTTGTGCACTCTGGGCATGTTTTGAAAGAGGAGGCAAAGTTTAAATGACTTAGTTTTACTTGTATGGTCCTATATTGCATACTTTTTGAGAAGGAGAGGGTCTTTTCCTTTATGCTTTACTGGAGTATCTAGTATAAGGCATCCAGATAGATAAATAACCCTGTCAAGAGATTCTTTTAAACTACTTATCATGAAAGGGGGTTAAAATCTTCTGCATGAGCAGAATGCCTGAACATTCTGCATTTCCTGACAGTTGGAAAAGTTGTGCTGAAGACAATGTTGAGAAACTCCTCTCCCACACTGAACAACTTATATGGTTTCTCTTAAACAGACCATTATTAATTGTTTTCAGAAATATTTCAGAAGATTGATTCATGCATAAAAATGCTTTTAGTCAAGCATTTCTAGTTTCAGAAGCTTAAAAGAAGCTGCTTAAAAAGCTTTATAATTTTCTTCTTGAAGAAAGATCTTTAATTACATTGGAGCAATAGAGTGGGATTTGTGCATATATTCTAATTATGTACCAGTAAAACTGAAAAGCTCTTCGTTAAAACCATGTGGAGAAAAATCAGACACATGCCAGCACTTCATTACTGAGAACTTAAGAGGAATTGTGTGGTGCCTTATTATCAGTACTACATAAATAGAAGGGCACTCCACATATTGCATATGTCGACACAGTCTTTTAGATTAAAAAATAGGCTGATTTTAAGAAAACAGAAAAGGATACAAATTAACTCAGTTAATTAAGCCAAAGCAATTAATTCTATATAGTGATAATAACACCTTGTTACCTATTTAGTAGAGCAAGTATAATAATAAACATATTCTTTCTAATTTAAATCTGTGTATATACATCCATGCATAGATATAGAGAGAGCATATGAGAGGATGAGAGGATGAAAGATGAAAGGTCCATTCACCTACAATCTAATTAGATCTTAGCGATCATCAAATTGTACAGTTAGTTCATGTAATAGTTCATAAGAACTACGTGCATATAGCATGAGCAGAATATATGCCATGCTTTCTGTTTAAACATAAGCCTTTATGATGAGGGGTTTTCTCATGCTGTAAACAAGAACAGCTGGTGCACAGGCTGTGTTACAACACACTGTAATAACAATACAATAGACTTACTGTTAGTTGTAAGATTGTGTATAAAGAAGTTATTCACATTTTAAGCAGAGAATTGCTAAGCACTTCTTGCCAAATTGCAGACCTTCGTCAACAATTCCCTTTGAGTCACAAGCACGTGACTTTTCACTTCTTAGGGTTAATCAAGTTATGATAAAATAGTCAAGACTCACAAGGGGGGGTGGGTATACAATATCCATCTTCTGACTCCAAATTTGTAGAAAGAGGGAACTGAATAAACTCAATTTGAGCAGGGTACAGGATAACAGTAGACAGTAGAAATGAGAAATGAAATAACAGCATGTCCCTATAGTGAGTTCTCTTTCTGAAACTCACATTTGGCCAACTTCTGCAGCTCTTTCTTTGCTATCAAGTCCCTTCATACTATACCTCTTCCCATAAAAAAAAAAAAAAGGATATTGCTGTATGTTCTAAATGAACCAGCTCATTAAACATAAAGAAATTTGATGTAGTGGTTTGATTACAGAGAACATTTCTTGTGGCTGTGTGTATAAAATATTTAGATAATTATTTGTTAGGTAAAAAAGCTTAGCATGCATATCACTGCATGATTAAACAAAAAAAAAATCCTAATATTTGCAGTATCTCATGTCTACCTCTATCAGTAATTATTTACAAGGGCAGCTATTAATTATTTTTGGGGGGGTGACTTCAAAGCAGAGCGTATATGAATGAAAGGGACTTCCACTGTCATCAAATTTAGTCTTCTCTTATTACAGGCAAATGTCTTGTGTAATCTGCTTCTTAAACTGATCAAATTTGAATGTAAGCTCCTAAGACTTTTGTCTAAATAATTCCTATGAGAAGAAACTGCACTGATATTTCTAGCTTGTATTTATGCTTAGTTACATGATGCCGATTTCTAGTAACAAGATTTAGCTGTGTGCTTTTGCCCTAACACTGGTGTTTTCTTAGACAGAAGTCATAGAGTTTTTTAACTTTTGTGTTTGTTTTTTTTTTTTTTTAATTATTTTAACTTTATTTGTTTGTTTCTTTGTTTATTTATTTTTGCTGAAAGAAATGAGTGTTCCTTAATCTTTTCCTATAGATTAATCTAATAATCTTTTGTCTGGTTTCATTTGAAATGACTTTTTGTTGAATATTAATAACTAGAATTGTACACAGTAGCTCACATTAGATCTGTCAAAGCCTGAACACTGTTGTCAATCTTACCTTCTTTTCTAGGAAATGATTGAGACAAAGATTGTATTTGCCTTTTTTATGATACCATCACCTTTGTGAATCATAGACATCTTATGATTCTATGTTAGACTAACATGTATGAGTTTCTTTCTTACCTTTTCAGTTGTTTTCTGCAGATGAACTTTTTACTACAGACATTATTGTTAGTCCTATGTGTATAACATTGCACTTCATACTCTTCAGGTTCCCATTGTCTGTCTTCAAGGTCATGCATTTTTTCCTGTGAGATATAAAAACTCTTTCTTAGTATATTTTGTTACCTTGATGATTTTCAGTTTTTCTACATGTGCTTTGTTTACAGCTTAGAAATAATTTCAATAGCTATATGGATGATACATGTACAACAACAGATGTACTTCATTTATTTTATCCAGATTACAACTCTTTAACGTTATATACTTATGTCTGTCTATAATGGTATAAGAGGTAACATTTCAGCAAGTACAAGAGACTTTTTGTTCTTTGATTTTTAAGAGGCTGATAACTTTTACAACAGAACTTGATTTAGAGCAAGGAACTGGTGGTTTCATGACAAATACCAGCCAGAACATTTTAGCTTCTTCCTTCCATGGAAACAAAACAAAACAAAACAAAACAAACAAAAACCACCACCAACAACAACAAAAGTAAAATTCAAACAAATGTTCATAGAGTCACAGAATGATGGAGGTCTTCTGGTCCAACACCTTTGCTCAATTAGGGACACCCAGAGCAGGGTGCCCAGGACCATGTCCAGGTGGTTTTTGAAGATCTTCAAGGAGGGAGGCTCCACAGACTCCCTGTGCAACCTGTGCCAGTGCTACGTCACCTGCATAGTAAAGTACTTCCTAATGGTTAGACAGTACCTCCTGTGTTCCAGTTTGTACCCACTGCCTCTCATCCTGGTGCTGGGCACCACCGAAAACAGCATGGCTCTGTATTCATTGCATCATCCCTTCAGGTATCTACACACATTGGTTAGACTCCCTCTCAGCCACCTCTTCTCTAGGCTGAACAGGCCCAGCTCTCTCATAGGATAGGTGCTCCAGTTTCTTAATTATCTTGGTAGCCTTCCATTGGACTTTTTCCAGTATGTCTAGATCACTCCTGCAATGAGTCCAGAACTGGACACAGTACTCTAGGTTTGGTTTCACCAATGCCAAGTTAAGGGTGGACGATCACATCCCTTGCCCTGCTGGTGATACTTTGCGTAATGTAGCCAAGAATGCCATTAGCTTTCTTAGCAGCAAGGACACATTGCTGACTCATGTTTAACTTGCAGTCCACCAAGACTCCTAAGTCCTTCTCTGCAGAGCTGCTTTCCAGCTGGGTGGCTCCCTGCGTGTACTGGTGATTGAGACTGTTCTTCCCCAGGTGCAGGACTTTGCACTTCTTCCTTGTTGAATTTCATGAGACTTTTGTCAGCTCACCTCTCCAGCCTCTTAAGGTCCCTCTGGTTGGCTTCTTGGCCCTCTGTTGAGCCAGCCACTCCCCACAGTTTCATGTCATCCGTGTATTTATTGAGGGTGCACTCTATCCCACCATCCAGATTGATAATTAAGTTGTTAAACAAGACTAACCCCTGGGGTACTCCACTTGCTATAAGCTTCCAAGTAAGCTTTTCTTTACTAATCAGTACCCTCTGGGTCCAGCCATTCAACAGTTCTCTGTGAGAATCACAGAGGGGACAAAGGCCTTACTGAAGTCCAGGAAGACAATATTCACTGCTCCCCCCTCATCCATCAGGTTGGTGATATCATTATAGAAACTTACCAGGTTGGTCAGGCATGACTTCCCCTTGGTGAATCATTTCTGACTACTCCTCATGACTTTCTCCTCTTTCATGTGCCTGGAAATGGTTTCCAGAATTAACTGCTCCCTCACCTTCCCAGGGATTGAGGTGAGGCTGACAGGCCTATAGTTCCCCAGGTCCTTCTTTTTGCTGTTATTGAAGATAGGAGTCACATTTGCCTTCCTCTAATCTTCAGGTGCTTCTCCCAGTTGCCATGATCAAGCAAAGATTATAGAGAGGGGCCTCACAATGACATCTGCCAGCTCTCTCAGTACTCATGGGTGCATCCTGTCAGAGCCCATGGACTTGTGAATGTCCACTTTGCTCAAGTGTTCCCTGACCTGATTCTCTTCCACAAAAGGTCCTTACTCCATCCATTCAGCCTGATCCCTGGAACCTGGGATTACTGAAGTCCAGTCTTGCTGATAAAAGTTCAGGCAAAGAAGGCATTCAGTACCTTGGCCTTTTCACTGTCCTGGATAACCAGATCTCTTTTTTTCCTTCAGGAGAGGGCCCACATTTTCCTTAGTGTCCCTTTTGTCACCGAGGTACTTGTAGAAGCCCTTCTTGTTGTTCTGGATGTCCTTGGCCAGATTCAGTTCTATCTGTGCTTTATCTTTCATATCTTGATACCTTCTCGGACAATGTTTCTGCATTCCTCCCAGGTTACCTGTCCTTGCTTCCACCCCCTGTAGACTTCCTCTTTGTTGGGATGTTGCTGCTGAGCTCCTGAGTTCCTGAGCTTATTCTAGCAAGAATTCCTACTGTGATTATCATAGTCATATTGGGACTGAATTTGTGTGTTAGTTGTATGTCTCTCACAAAATGTTTCCTGACAGAGACAAGCAAAGCTGAACAAGTAGCACTGCATACTGAGAACAGCTCAGAAATCCAGAGGAAAATTCAGAACTGATGAGCATCTGCTGCTTCGGGAAACCCTTAAATATTATCATCATCACTTTTCCAACTGGAGATTGTTAGCTGTAACCAAAAGGAAAAAGGGGTTGAAAAGCATTATAGGCCTTCAGACAATGTTCCACGCAAACAAGAGGAACAGGAAAAAATAACATGCTGGTATAATTTTTTTCTTTTTTCTTTTTTTTTTTTTGTCTGACAGATAAACTCAATTTCTCAGATTTGTAATACAAAAAGATTTCTCACTATTAATTTCTAATAAATGGAAGGTTTTCTTAGCATCTGCAGAAAAGCTATAATGAAATGTTAAAGTAAATTGTGGTTGATAGAGCCACAGAACAGTGTATGTGCACTACCCTATTACCTGTATCATGGATTTTTACAATAAGCTATTGAAAGGAGCAAGTCATCAATGCTGAAAATACAATGTGACTAACCCAACTCTCTTTTTGTCAACAGGAGCCAGGAAAACATTTACTTTTACTAGAAACAGTTGTGTTGGTATAGGTCGTATAACGTCTGTTTGCTTCAGAGTCAAACTGAGCTTTCTGAAGTGGATTTGTAAAGCAAATATCTTTCCCCTTTCCAAAAATTTCTGTGTGTTCTGCTCTCACTATTTACCTCTCAACAAGTCCTGTTCACTTATAATACTCATAATGAACAGACCTGTCTAAAGGCCTTCTTCCAAAGAGGGCTAGAGGTTAGAAATAAGATGTCTCCAGAGCTATTTCTAACTTTACACAAAATGATCCTCAGGTTCATTGTATCTTGACACAGAGGTGAAAGTTCAGCTGCGTGTTCCATTAAAAGCAGTGATTCAGTCACAGCACTTACATCATATTTTAAATTCTATCATTGCCAGAGAAAGGTCTAGAAACTTTTATTTTCAGGAAGGCTGAATATTCCCCTTACAGTACTACTTCTAAAGAAATGCAGTGCTTAGTTCATTCAGCATATGGAAACAATATGGAAGTCAGTGACAAATTAATATTCTTATATATAAAACTGTTTTGTAATTGTTTATTCTTGTCCCATCAATTTTTCTTATTTCACAAAATAATATAATTTTCTTTTTTTTCCTGAAGAAGTATGTATGAATTGCCTCTATGCAGGCTAACATAGGGGTTCTGGCTGAGGGAAAATGCACCTCAGTGCGTATTATTGCTGAAATAAACAAGGCTACAAGCATGGTCCAGGCTAGTAGACACTTATTGTCCTGCATAGAAAGATGAAACCCCTGTTTAGACACAGGTGATTTTTCAGATGTTGTTTTACAGTCCTCAGTGGAGCTGTCTTCTGCTTTGGAAACCTGTATTTCTTCAGCTCTCCCCTTCCTCTGTTAAGCAGTTGAAGAGAAGATCACCTTTCCACTCATCACGTTTATCTCTTGGCACACTGTGTAAGAAAGTGTCAGGCCATCCCAGAAAGTACCCAAAAGAAAATGTGGATGGGCAAAAAAATGAGTTCCTCATGTCATTCTGTGCCTTCAGTCACCAGAGGTAGTTCAGTACCAAAGCCAGGCTGTCATTTGACAGATGGATATCTTCTTTACAACATTGTTGTTCTGCCAGTACTTGTTAAGGACAAATGAAACTGGGATTTCAAACAGGCATCAGTGGGCCTCTAAAACAGATAGCGAGACAGTACTGCTGCATCTTGTGTTGCTGTTTCTTCTTCCTAATTACGTGATTAGACTGATATTGAAAAGAACTGGTTCCCAGGAGACAAGTTTTAGTAGGTGAAAGGAATCTAACACCAGCAACTGAAGTTCTATAAAATGAAACAGATTACTTGGAGAAAGAAAAAGGACATGAGCCTGTTCTTCAGGCACTGATGCCTCAAAGCCAATCTCTCTGTCCCCTCTTCTTGTAAACCCCACAACAGGAGGCAAGTCTTCTATGGATTTCTGCTGAGTGATGGAAACCTCTTCATGTTCTAGCAGTTCATTAGCCTGGAATTAGAGACCTCAGAGAATAAGATTAAAAAATAAAAGGTGGGGTAGTATGTCCTGAATCTAGGTTTCAGGTTCAGGGAAAGCAGGGGAGAGAGGGGAAAACTGGAAATGTGTGGGAAACATCCCACAGATTTTTGGACTTGCTGCATGCATGGGCAGCCACCCACTATGCCTTATGTTAGGTACTGAAAAGAATGACATTTTTCCTTCAACAGGACCTGGGCTTCTCTGAGCATGCACAACAGCAGGATGCTACATATGAATATGATGAGGACTTGGAAGTGGTCATGCTTTGCCCAAAATCATCTTCAAGTGCAGGAAATCTGACCAGAGTATGGCTAAGTGACGTGTATGTTCCATTGTGCTGGGAAACTTATTTTACAAGTAAGAGAAAAGCAGAGTTCACATAGGGTAGAACAAGTTTTCTTTCCTTAATCTAGCCAGCTGAGTTAACCTGCTGCCTGTTATAAGGAGAAAGAAAGAAATCTAGTGGCTTCAGGAAGAGGGGTAAATGATGGCAGGAGAGATGGAAAAGAAGGAAAAAAAAAAAAAAAGGAAAGAGTTGGACTTACCTAGAGTCAGTTAGGGAAAGTGGAATCAGTATAGGTACAGATGATGTTACAGATAACATTTTCCTCATGGAACCAGATCCACAAGTATCACATGAGCAAAAGTCTTAGAAATGCTTATTCTTACTGGAACTATGTGAGTGAGAAAGATTCATTTGCCTTCCATACATTGAAAAGTTCACATCATCAAACCCACATCACAATCAGCCTTGGTGGGCAATAACATTTTAAACATTCAGCAATGGCAAATTGTACCAAATAAGTACCAATGCTAACAACAAAAGTAAAACTTGCTATGCAATGAATATCAGTACAGTAGGGTGAGAAATACATTTGCTTGGCATTCCAAAAATCCTGGGCATCATAAACGTGTCTGATGTGTCTAATACTGGTGTGATGTGACTGTGAGAGCACAAAGTATAGTGAACAGCCATCTCTTCTTTCAGTTAGTTATGCTAGTCATAGATTCTTTTCCATGGATATTGGAAGGAATGTATATCTGCCTAAAGCCCAGAACAGCTGGGCATGTTTCCCCATTAAACATGATCATGTTGTCTTAGGTTTCATTTTAGGAACCAGAAATAACCAGACCTAGTGTTAATTCCTGAAAGATGGACTTGGGTATACTGAAATTTGTAACTTACTGCTGATCAGCCGAGAATCTGGAAGATGAAATGGTACCATCAGTAAACAGTAGTGTTGGAGTTCCTTTCAACCAGGGCTGTGAAGTCACATCAGGTTATGATATTCAGAGATGCCCCAGAAATTTAAAGTATGAATGTGAATGAAGTTGTGAGTTCCCCAAATATTCTTCCTAGGACAGTCATTGGAATAGATCTAGAAAACATTGTAAATGTAGGTATGGATCTTCCTGTTGCAGATGTTTAAGTAAAACTCCCTAATTATAAAATAAACAAGCCTTCTGATGAAAACTGTCAGGGAGTAGCAACAATAGGATGCACCACAAGGTAATGTGAGTTAGTGGCTCACCATTACAGAAATTGAGTTGAAATGCATACAAAACATGAGGGAACTCATATTCCTTGAAAACACATTTGAGGCTAAAAGAAGTCTAGTACCTGGTAGAAGAGAAGATGGAGCAGTTTTTGCTAAGACCAGGACTGCAACACATTTCCAAAGTAAAACACTATTGCTCAAGTGATATATAGAAAATGATATAATTCCATGCTTAATAGGCTAACTAGAAGCAAGAAAAGAACACCTGAATGTTTTGAACTACTAGGCTGGAACAGGAATGATCACTAGTTAAGCATATTAATTCTTCTTCATGTGCAATGAATCTTGAAAACTACAGCAGTTTGTCAAAATAATTAAATTCCATTTGCTTTTCAGATATAAATGCCTACATATCTTGCCAGAGTAATCATTGCTTGCTACTCAGATGCTTAAACTTTCATATGTGTATTTTCTAAACCACAATTTTTCTTTTTCCTTTATGAGGTAAGGAAAAAAAGAAAAAACACATTGCTTTATTCATACAGATTATAACTTTCAGTGTTGCTCACGCTGATCCTACTAAGAGAATTATATTCTCAGAATCAAGTTCACATGTGTTACAGTGATAAAACAAAGCTGAATTTTCTGTATTTTTGACAATGCTAATTTCTCTTTGATTTGTTTCATCTGCGTTACCAACCATTCAGGCTACTGCACTATAAAATGAAGAAGACCTGGTGATTTCAGGTACCATACCATTATCTTATTTTGTAATTCCATTATATCTGCGAGTAGACATCCACATGTATTTTTTCATAGATTTCTTACTTCCTTCATTGATAGCAACAGTCAGTTAATCAAAAAAGTTTTTTTGCTATCCTTTGCAAATCCTCTATGATTACTGCTGTGATGCTTCTGTACAGATCAAGCGCCTTTGTTCAGTACAGTAACAGCCCTGCACACAAAGCCCACCAAAAACCCCAATGTCAAACCACACTAAAGAAAACCATGAAACTAGTTAATTGTACTGACGCACAGTTAGTCTATACTTATGTCATAGGAAAAGGAATGCTTAGGAAGGCTTTTCTCAGTTCTTGTCAAGGCTCTGAATGCAGTCTGCCACACACTCCAAGACAGCAGGCTGCCTGCACTCAGCAGGAGTTCTGACATGGCATGGCCTATAGCCTTGGGTCAGAGTGTAGTGATGGTGCTGTGTGAGCTGGGAAGGGCTATCCTGGTTACTGCACAAGGGAGAAAGAAGCTAGGCTGAATGTCTTCTCAGCAAATCTCTGAACCTGCTCAAATTTGTGTATGTGTGGGATGAAAAAAATTCAATAGGACCATTTGTCTGCTTGAAGGATGTTTTTTTTTCTTGCTCCCTCAAATCCAGTCCCAGTCCCCAAATACTACCCCAAATATATTTTGACTGAAAAAAGGCTCAGCTTTGTATTGCCAATAATAAGCAGCCAGCATTCACAATCAAATTCAGAATTCATAAGAATAGAAAGATTTTTTAAAATAAGTTATTTTATTTACTAGCTTTTTGATTCTTTTGGATGCACCTAGGTCAAATTTTCATGATTTCCTCTGCAATCAATATGACTATAAAATAATAATAATAAAAAAAAAGTTTTAAAAATGCAGCTGTTGTTCACAGGAAATCAGTTACCTCTAGGCAGTGGATTTTTAAAGGAAAAATATTTTGAGCCTTCTAATGAGCTGTTCAAAATTCACTTTGCCAAAGGTCAGGATTTTTTACCCTTTTCCCACCTCTTGGTTAGTTTATCCGTCCTCATTGATAAGGCCTCCAAGGTAAAGATTGTCTCATTAAAGCTTTACTTTGCTCTGAAGGCCTTCAGTCTTTGTGCTGAAAAACACTATGCTGAGTGATGTAAATGGATTAGTATCTATATTGTTCATGATTCAAGTCTTTTGGGGCAGGGATTTACATCCATTCCAGCAGGACATAACACCAGGAGAGCACTAGGATTCAAGGACTGTTTCATCATCCCCTGCACCTCAACAATACGGGCCTTGTATCCATAGGAAAGGGTTGTGACCTACTCCTAATCCTTAATGAGGGGACACAAAGCTTCCACTGATGTCTCCATTCTTCGGAGAACAGTAATGGGCTGAGCTAATCCAGGTCACTTTCCTACAGTATGCAGACTTCGAATCCTTATGAACACTATCTTATCAGCGTCAGGGAGCAGCATGAGGCGGGCTGCCCCACAAGGCAAGCCTAAAGCTGAGGACAACACCAAGGCAGGGAGGGCAGTGGCCTCTCTCCAAAGAGCACCTGAATGAGGAGAGCAGAACAGGTCTGGTGACAGTAGTCACACAGTCTAGTGATTGCCAAACAAGTCTGTAGTTCCAAGACAGGTCTGAGACCAGGCCAGAAAATCAACCTTGCAGGTCAGTGTCAGGGAGGTATGTATGCGCAAGCACACCTGCAGCGTGGCTCAGGAACAGAACCAGGTGAGAGCCTGAGCTTACATCCTGCTCCCAAGAGAAGTGGGGAAAGGCTCCCAAAGAGGCTTCTCATAGCTCTCCTCAAGGCCTTCACCATATCAGAGCTGGTCCTACATCCAGGCAGCCAAATTCTCAGGATGGGGGAGGATGCACGCAGTTCTGGCAGTTCCCAGCTGACATGGTAATTAAATGATTTCATCCATTTTGGAGTGTGAACTCATTTCATGTTAACTCAGAAATTAGAAAGCTGAACTGACTGGAGGGTGTTGGTGCATTCTGTGTATATGTATACTTTGCAAAACAAGTCACCCTAAGTATTATTTCAATACTCTCTATCATAGCAGTAAAGAATCATTAATCTTCTTTTGTAGATTTGATATAGAATTTAATATCTGTTCTAGCATTTTTTTTGTTATTTATATTTAATCATCTGAACCGGGAAACTGTAAGTGATTTCATAAACAAGAAATTAATCTTTATAATCAGCCCTACAGAGTGGAAGGTGGGGGTTCTGGCTGACAGCAAGTTGAACATGAGGCAGCAGTGTGCCCTGGCAGACAGGAGGGCCAACCGTACCCTGGGGTGCATCAGGCACAGCACTGATAGCAGGTAAAGGGAAGCGATTGTCCTGCTCTGCTCCGCGCTGGAGTGGCCTCTCTTTGAGTACTGTGTGCAGTTTTGGGTGCCACAGTATAAGAAGGAAATAAAGCTATTAGAGTGTCCGCAGGAGGGCTATGAAGATGGTGAAGGGTCTAGAGGGCAAGACGTGTGAGTAGCAGCTGAGGTCCCTTGGTTTGTTCAGCCCAGAGCAGAGCAGGCTGAGGGGAGGCCTCATGGCGGCCTGCAGCTCCCTCACGAGGGGAGCGGAGGGGCAGGCGCTGAGCTCTGCTCTCTGGGGACAGCGACAGGACCCGAGGGAACGGCATGGAGCTGGGACAGGGGAGGGTCAGGCTGGGGGTTAGGGAAAGGTTCTGCACCCAGAGGGTGATCAGGCACTGGGACAGGCTCCCAATGGTGGTGGTCATGGTACCAAGCCTGTCAAAGTTCAAAGAATCATTTGGAAAATGCTTTCAGACTCTTTTCAGTTGTGCCCAGCGAGAAGGTGAGAGGCAATGGGCACAAACTGAAGCACAGGAGGTTCCAGCTGAACATGAGGAGGCACTTCTTTACTGTAAGGGTGACAGAGTACTGGCACAGGTTGCCCAGAGAGGTTGTGGAGTCTCCCTCTCTGGAGATATTCAAAACCTACCTGGATGCCATCCTACGCAACGTGCTCTAGGTGATCCTACTCGGCAGGAGGGCTGGACTAGATGATCTTCAGAGGTCCCTTCCAACCTCAGTCATTCTGTGATTCTTAATAGTACTTTCAATAAAAGTAGTATCTAACATACAGCAAGTGTTTGTGTATATATAGCATCAGAAAATTAAAACCATATATAGCAACTGTTAGAAACGTATTTATATGTACATATTTAATACTGTTCTTTTAGTGTTATATATATATATTTAGTGTTATTAAAGGATAATGCATGGATTTAATATTCGTTTGATATGTATTTTAAGATTTTATTGTCTAATATTCCAAACACAGAAAACAGATTATGTCACATACTTCGTTATCCATTTGTAAAAACAAGTATTTTATAAAAGCAGTAACTGCATTAAAAGATGTAAAATACAAGTTTTATAACTAGTTATAAGGTGAATGGTTTGCAATACATTAACTGGAATCTACCAAGGAAAAGTAATTTCTTCTACATTTCAATTTATATGAATCTTACTATTTTCTTACAACATCATTCACAATTTATAAAGGAAAGAATCATCTTTTTCAACAACAGCAAGCATAGAATCATAGAATTGTTCAGGCTGAAAAAGACCTCTAAGATCATCTAGTCCAAGATTTAACCTACTACTAAAGTCTACTACTAAACCACACTACTAAGTTCTGAATCTACACATTTCTTGAAGGCCTTCAGGAATGGTGACTCAACCACTTCCTTGGGCAGCCTATTCCAATGCCACGCAACTTTTTCAGTAAAGAAATTTCTCCTAATATCCAACCTAAACTTCCCCAATGCAACTCGAGGCCATTTCCCCTGGTCTTACTGTTTGGTGCTTGGGAGGAAAGCCCAATCCCCACCTAATATACTGAACTGGCATGCCATACAAATGCGATAGAAATCACAGACAGAAAAGTTGGTTGGATGAGATGCTCAGAGGTCCATTAGTCCAACCTTCTACCAGATGCATTTCTTTTGCCAACACTAGATTCGGTCAGCCATGGCTTTGTTCATCTTCTGTTAGTCCTTGAGTATCTCCAGGTCCCACTGAAGTGAAGCTCTACCAGTTGTTGTGCCAGACCCCTCACCTAGTTTAGTGTCATCTGCAAATCTGCTTTGATGAATGAATTAAACATTATGTGGCCCAGTCCAAACCTCTTTGCTATTTTGCTACCAGACACCATTTGTATGTCAAGCCATTGATTATGACCTTTTGAGTCTGCAGTAAATTCTTAGCCCATCTAATGGTCCATTCATCTAGTTCGTGTCTTCACGTATGCAATGAGAACCTCTCAAAAGTCCTACTAAAGTGAAATTTATCCCAAACATGTAAACAAATGCAAGAAAAGAGAAGTAAACATTACCTGCATTTGTCTAGTGCATATAGTTGTGTATGTTGCAGAATTTTATTTTGTTGCTCTGATGTGCCAAGCCATTCCTCAGTATTTATAAACAAAGTGCCGAAAATTGAAACAAATGCATGAGCAAATGAGCTGTCCATAAACTAATTGTCCATGGCAAAGAAATCAAATAATGCTATCTCAACATCTTTGGGACAATAACTTGAAAAGAGAATTTAAAAAAAAAAAAAAAAAAAAGCCTGATATGAAATATACAGAGCTCTGTTGTCTAGAGTAAGCTCAAAACACATTTCTTCTCATTTTTTTCACAGTTCTTTCATGAAGAAGTAGATTTTGTAGTATGTTCTGGAAGTTTACAACCTTGGACTGATTAGGAGAAACAGAATGAAGAGCCTTCTGTTCTTCTGAACATCCAGTCACCAGCCTCATATAAAACAAACCTAGGAATGTATCTTGTTTATCTTAGCCAAGCTGTCAAGCTAAAGCTTGACGAGAGATGATGTGCAAGACATTCAGTTTCTTGCCGGTAAAGATAGAACAAGATCAACTGTTTCACTAGCAGAATTATTTTCCATATGCTTGTTTCTTCATACGTTTTATTGGTTCTGTGCAGAAGTGGTATTATCTTGGATATCTAGAACAAGCAGTGTATGCTTCTGTACTGTGTGTAGTTCTGCAGAAAAACAGATGGGCGGGTATACCAATAACAAACGCAGTTAGAGATCATGTCACAGACTAATTTTGTTTGACTAAAATCACTTTCCAGCCAATAGTGATACAGTGTGCCTATTAATAAAGATTGGGTAATTGAATACTTATTTAAACTAAAGTTGCTCATTTAACCTGTCCATTTAAGATCTTATTTTAATAATATGACAATCTTCTAAAATAAATAATTTATGTATGGTCATAACTTTTCTTTGAGGATCTGCATACATATTAGAAACATTCCTTAATTTTGCATTTTAAGATTGCTAAAAGGAAAACTATATGCTATTAGTATAGAAATTGACCCTTTGACAGATGTTATTGTAGACATACACAAAAGCATTTGCTCTTCTGTGGAAGAGAAAATTCTATGCTATTCTCTGGAAGAGGGCATTGCATTCAAAATTCTTCCATTTGTATATGTCCAGTGATAACCAAGTTGAGTGGTGCAGTTGATACCGCAGTTGAGAAGGAAGGGATGCCATCCAAAGGGACCTGGATAGGCTTGAGAACTGGGCCCACATAAACCTAATAAGGTTCGACAAGTCAAAATGCAAGGTGCTGCACCTGGGTCAGGGCAATCCTGGACATGAGTACAGACTGGCAGAAGAACTCATTAAGAGCAGCTCTGCAGAGAAGGACTTGGGGGTTCTAGTGGACAAAAATCACAGAATCACAGAATTGTAGGCATTGGAAGAGACCTCAAGAGATCATCGGGTCTAACCTCCCTGCCAAAGCATGTTCCCTAGAGCAGGTTGTCCAGGTAGGCATCCAGGCAGGCCTTGAATATCTCCAGAGAAGGAGACTCCACAACCTCCCTGGGCAGTCTGTTCCAGTGCTCTGTCACCCTCACCGTGAAGAAGTTCTTTCACATATTGGTGTGGAACTTCCTGTGCTCCATTTTTTGACATTGCCCCTTATCCTATCCCCACAAACCACTGAAAAGAAGTTGGCCAAATCCCTCTGTCTCCCACACCTCAGGTATTTATACACATTAATAAGATCCCCTTTCAGTCTTCTTTACTCAAGGCTGAACAGACCCAGGTCTCTCAGCCTTTCCTCATAAAGGAGATGCTCCAGGCCCCCTATCATCTTTGTGGCCCTCTGCTGGACTCTTTCCAGGAAATCCCTGTCTTTTTTGTACTGTGGAGCCCAGAACTGGACACAGTACTCCAGGTGAGGCCTGACCAGGGCAGAGTAGAGGGGGAGGATCACCTCCCTTGACCTGCTGGCCACGCTCCTTTTAATGCACGCCAAGATCCCGTTGGCCTTCTTGGCCACCATGGCACACTGCTTGCTCATGGCCAACCTGTCATCCACAAGGACCCCCAGGTCCACAGAGCTCCTCTCCATCAGGTCGTCCCCCAGCCTGTACTGATACATGTGGCTGTTCCTTCCCAGGTGCAGGACTCTACACTTGCTCTTGTTAAACCTCATTTGGTTTCTTCCTGCCCAGCTCTCCAGCCTGTCCAGGTCTCGCTGAATGGCAGCACAGCCTTCTGGCATGTCAGCCACCCCTCCCAGCTTTGTATCATCGGCGTACTTGCTGAGGGCAGACACTATTCCCTCATCAAGGTTGTCAATGAAGATGTTGAACAAGACCAGACCCAGAACCGATCCCTGAGGAACATCACTAGTCACAAGTCTCCAGCCAGACTCTGCGCCGCCGATCACCACCCTCTGAGCTCGACCAGTCATCCAGTTCTCAACCCACCTTACAGTCCACTCATATATCCCACATTCTCTCAGCTTTGCTAGCGGGCTGTCATGGGAGACAGTATCAAAAACCTTGCTAAAGTCAAGGTAGGTGACATCCACTGCTCTCCCCACATCTACCCAGATGGCGATGCCATCATAGAAGGCAACGAGGTTGGTCAAGCACAATTTCCCCTTGCTGAATCCATGCAGACTACTCCTCATAACCTTCTTCTCTTCCAATTGCTTGGAGATGGCATGCAGAACAAGCTGTTCCAACACCTTTCCAGGGACAGAGGTGACACTGACTGGCCCCTAGTTTCCCGGATCCTCCTTCTAGCCTTCTTGAAGATAAGTCTTCTTGGAGTCCGTCAGCAGCCCACATACCCAGCTTCTCAAAGGCCTGCCCAAGATCAAAATACCCAAAGCCTTGGTCTAGACACCACCCCCTCAGCCAGTTATTTAGTCCTGTTCTCCTCCATTCTGGGCCCCAGTTACCCATTGGGAGGACAGAGGACACTACCTGCACCCCCGATCCCTTCAACATCCTTCCCAGGGATGCGAAGTCCTTTTTAATATTACTCATTTTCCTTGTTGCAGCTTCCCAGGACCCAGTCTGAATGACGATAATAGGATAGTAGTCCTCTGGTTTGATGAGCTTTGGCAGAGCCTTCCTAACATCTCTGACATGTGCTCCAGGAAGACAACACACCTCTCTGGAGTGGTTATCGGGGCGGAAAATGGGAGCCTTGGTGCTCCCCGGCAAGGAGTCCCCGATCATTATGACTCTCTGTCCTTTTATTTTTTTTTTTTTTTTTGTGGCACTGGTTTGGATGCAGTGCCCCATCTGGCCCCAGAAGAGGGGGACTATGCTTGGTACTTCCCTTGACCTTGACATGCTTCTCAGGGCCTGGGTTCCAACTACTGACCAGATCCTAATCCTTTTCCTGCTCAAGAGACTCAAATCTATTACCCAGGGACACCGTTGGGGCTGCTGGTACCATGGCTGTGGGGGGCAGATGCCTCCTTCTGCTTTGAAGAGACACGAGGGTCCAGCCCCTTTCCTCTCATGGGTGGTCAAGCCCTCTGTCCTGCAGGTGAGCAGCTGGATCAGCTACTACCCCTTGCAGGGACTAAGGAGGGGGCTGCTGGGCCTCAATAGGGGCAGGTTGACACCTCCTATCTGTCTCCCTCAGAGACTCCCAGGAGCACCTCAGGCTGCCAATTTCTCGCTGCAGGCCAGCCATTTGCTCAAGTAGCTCCTTGAGCAGTGCACACCTGCACCCACAACAGCCCTCTCTTCCCTCAGGACCCAGGAGGGCCTCCAGATTCAAGAGCTCCCCACAGTCTCCAGTCTGGACTGCGACTTCACCCCTCAGGGAATCCACCTGGGTGCCCACATGAGCCCAGAGAGGCCGTATCCCCTCAGTTTGGATTGCCACCTCGGCCAGGCTGCTGTGACGGGTGCCCACCATGGTGAATTATAAGTTGTAATAGGCAGAGTTCCCAAAGGAGAGGAGAGGAAGAGAAAGGGAGGTGGGAAGGGGAGGATAGCATCCTCCCTGCACTCCTCCCTGTCCCACCTGAACTGCCTGTGCAAACCACCAAGCCGGTCATGTCCTATTGTGTGTCCTGTTCGCGGCGCTCCCTAAGGACTGCCTTTATACTATCAGGGGTTGGTTGGCTGCTGTCACCCCTGGCTCCGCCTGCACCCCGTCAGTGCCCACGGTGGCACAAGCACAGCTCCTGCCTGCTCGGGGGCAGGCTGGGGCTGTGACTTTGACTGAACTGCTCTGTGCCACGTTACTGGGAGGTGGGGTGTAGGGGTTGGCTCCGTCCACCTCTCTGACAGAAGCCCTTGCTGCCATCGATCCGCGCGAGGTCCTTGCTAAAATGGCCAACATGAGTTGGCAGTGCACGCTTGCAGCCCAGAGGCCAACTGCATCCTGGGCTGCATCAAAAGGAGTGTCCAGGAGGGTGAGGGAGGGGATTGTCCCCCTCTACTATGCTCTTGTGAGGCCCCACTTGTAGTACTGCATCCAGGTGTGGAGCCCCCAACACAAGAAGGATGTGGACCTGTTAGAACGGTTCCAGAGAAGGGGCATGAAAATGATCATGGGCTGGAGCACCTCTCCTACAAAAAAAGGCTGAGAACTGGGGCTGTTCAGCCTAAAGAAGAGAAGGCTCTGGAGTGACCTCATTGCAACCTTTCAGTACTTGAAGGGGACTTATAAAAGAAGATGGAGAGCAGCTCTTTGTTCAGTCAGATAATGACAGGACAAGGGGGAATGATTTTAAACTAAAATTAAGATTTTGATTAGAGGTTAGGAGGAAATTGTTCACTCAGATGGTGGTGAGGCACTGGAATAGGTTGCTCAGAAAGGTTGTGGATGTCCCATCTTTGCAGGTGTTCAAGACTGGGTTAGGTGAGGTCCTGAGCAACCTGATCTAGTGGGTGGAGTCCCTGCTTATGACAGGGGGGTTGGAACTAGATGGTATTTAAGGTTCCTTTCAACCCAAGCCATTCTGTGATTCTATGATAAGCATCCAGATTTCCATATTTTTTGCTCCAGAAATAGGGATGAAAACTCAAGTCAGTCAAGAAACTTCTACTCTGAAACTACTTTTACAATCCCAGTTTAAAGACTGTGGATGAGATCTGGGGGGTGGTGGGGGTGGTGGGGGAGAGGGGTGCTTCTTTATTGAATGAAAAGTTATGCTACAACTTAAATAAAGGAGTTCACTTTTAGCTACATATACAAGCATGTAATTGGACAAAAATGTAACCTTCACTACTCTTTTAGAATATTCACCAAGTTTTCCTTGTGAAAAAAAGTATACTAATTAACTTGACATCAAAATAGTTGAAAGCATACCTAATGCCAATCTCTGCAGTGAGGAACACTTTAAAGGTCTCTTGCTTGGCCCCTTATGTTTGAGAGTAAATAAGCTGAGAAAAACTCAATAGCAGTCTAAGGGATTCAGGAGTTCCTTCCTTTTTTCCTTCCTTCCATGCTTCCTTCCTTTTCTTTTTGATATTTTGCTTTCTAGTTACAAGCTTTTCTATTCCAAGCCAAAATTGTTATCAAGTTCATGACAGTATGACAGAGTTCAAAAGTCTTGATCCAGAAAAATGCTGAAGATTTTTCCTTGCCATATCAAACTGCAATACCGCCTGCTCAGTAAGATATAATCATTTTGTAAGTTTAACAATGTAATGGCTCTCATTGTTTTTAATACTTCATAATCATTTCAGTTGTCCCCATGAATACTCAGGTGATGAAAGACATTTGTCTAAATGGTTTGCTAGATTAGCACCTGCTCTGATTCCTTGAAGTCACTGGTAGGAGCATGTTGCCTCTTGGATAGTCTGTACGGTTATCCTTCCATGAACGTAGGGCTTAGTTCATGAACTCGTGAAACGGAGGACTAAGGAGAATCTCCATCCTTTACTGGATGCGAGGGGAAACCTAGTTACTAAGGATGAGGAAAAGGCTGAGGTCCTTAATGCCGCCTTTGCCTCAGTCTTTAGCGGCAGTACCGGTTGTTCTCTGGATACCCAGTGCCTTGAGCTGGTGGAAGGGGATGGGGAGCAGGATGTGGCCTTCGCTATCCATGAGGAAATGGTTGGCGACCTGCTACGGAGCTTGGATGTGCGCAAGTCGATGGGGCCGGATGGGATGCACCCGAGGGTACTGAAAGAACTGGTGGAGGAGCTGGCCGAGCCGCTTACCATCATTTATCGGCAGTCCTGGCTATCGGGGGAGGTCCCAGTTGACTGGCGGCTAGCCAATGTGACGCCCATCTATAAGAAGGGCCGCAGGGCAGACCCAGGGAACTATAGGCCTGTTAGTTTGACCTCAGTGCCAGGAAAGCTCATGGAGCAGATTATCTTGAGGGTCATCACGCGGCACTTGCAGGGCAAGCGGGCGATCAGGCCCAGTCAGCATGGGTTTATGAAAGGCAGGTCCTGCTTGACGAACCTGATCTCCTTCTATGACCAAGTGATGCGCTTGGTGGATGAGGGAAAGGCTGTGGATGTGGTTTACCTTGACCTCAGTAAGGCTTTTGACACAGTTCCCCACAACATTCTCCTCAAGAAACTGGCTGCTCGGGGCTTGGACTGGCGTACGCTTCGCTGGGTTAGAAACTGGCTGGATGGCCGGGCCCAGAGAGTTGTGGTGAATGGAGTCAAATCTGGTTGGAGGCCGGTCACTAGTGGTGTCCCCCAGGGCTCGGTACTGGGGCCGGTCCTCTTTAATATCTTTATCGATGATCTGGATGAGGGCGTCCAGTGCACCCTCAGTAAGTTTGCAGATGACACCAAGCTAAGTGCGTGTGTCGATCTGCTCGAGGGCAGGAAGGCTCTGCAGGAGGATCTGGATAGGCTGGAGCGATGGGCTGAGGTCAACTGTATGAAGTTCAACAAGGCCAAGTGCCGGGTCCTGCACCTGGGGCGCAACAACCCCAAGCAGAGCTACAGGCTGGGAGATGAGTGGCTGGAAAGCTGCCTGGCTGAGAGGGACCTGGGAGTACTGGTTGATAGTCGGCTGAATATGAGCCAGCAGTGTGCCCAGGTGGCCAAGAAGGCCAACAGCATCCTGGCCTGCATAAGAAGCAGTGTGGCCAGCAGGTCTAGGGAAGTGATTGTGCCCCTGTACTCGGCTCTGGTGAGGCCGCACCTCGAGTACTGTGTTCAGTTTTGGGCCCCTCGCTACAGGAAGGACATGGACGTGCTCGAGCGAGTCCAGAGAAGGGCGACCAAGCTGGTGAGGGGTCTGGAGAACAAGTCTTACGAGGAGCGGCTGAGGGAGCTGGGCTTGTTCAGCCTGGAGAAGAGGAGGCTCAGGGGCGACCTTATCGCTCTCTACAGTTACCTTAAAGGAGGCTGTAAAGAGGTGGGGGTTGGTCTGTTCTCCTACGTGCCTGGTGACAGGACGAGGGGGAATGGGCGAAAGTTGCGACAGGGGAGTTTTAGGTTGGATGTTAGGAAGTACTTCTTTACCGAAAGGGTTATTAAGCATTGGAACGGGCTGCCCAGGGAGGTGGTGGAGTCACCATCCCTGGAGGTCTTTAAAAGACATTTAGATGTAGAGCTTAGCGATATGGTTTAGTGGAGTACTTAGTGTTAGGTCGGAGGTTGGACTCGATGATCTTGAGGTCTCTTCCAACCTAGAAATCTGTGATACTGTGATACTGTAGCTTTGTTTTTGTAAAATGTAGCAATATTCATAACACATCTTTCCTTCATAAAGGAAGTCATTGAGATTCTGGGATATGAAAAATAAGCTTTGTTTAGCAATGTATCAGGAGGTGAAGAACACACAAAACTTAAGCAGAGCAGCTGCAAATTCAGATTTTTGCAGCAAAAGAAACACGGCCTTCAAATCTACAGGAGATCATCAGGAACTCTTCACATCTTACTTGACAATGATCTAATTCCACCAATGTACTTATAAATACATCAGTTTTACTATCTATATGAAGAAATGTTTGGTGTACATTTTATTTCTTTTTAAATCTAATTGTACTAGTGTTATTATTTCTGGAAAACTATTTCAAAAGCAAATCAAAGTGTTTATCAAACAAATTCCTTTAGATAAAATCTTTCAATTAAAAAAGACGGAAATTTAATGCCTATATTTCTGAGGATATAAATTGGTAATAGTCTAGTGAACCGATCCTTGCTCTTAGATTAGTGCATCAGCTTGCTTTTGCTGGTCTTTGAGTGTGATGTCACTGAGAAGAGGAATATCACCTAGGCAACCCTATAACGCTAAAAAGCTTATAGCTGAAATGTGTAGAAGGAAACAGATGGGGCACTATCTGGAAATTTTATTTGTCAGATATCACCCATCTGTTTCTCTCTCTGTCTGCATGTTTTGGAGTAATTTTCATTTTTTAGGATGGCAAGTCAGTATAATTCTACAGAATTGGTTTAATCTTCTGTTTTACTATTATTATTTAATTTTTATTTTTTACAATTCATTAATGACTGGCAGGAAAACATAAAACCCACACCGATGATTCAACCAAACAAACCTCTATTTGATGAGAGGCAACTTCAGGGCAAAATTAGTAGATATTAACTCTTTTTGTTAATCATTTCTAACAATGTTGGCAGTTTCTCACATGCAACAGACCTCCCAAATAAATGAATGATAGGGACTATTTTTAAATGCATTCTAAAACTGAAAAGATTATGTGTCATTTTAGAGTAAGTTCTAGTGTTTCTTTTTGTAATGAGTAGCTATTAAAATTGGTCTTTTTTTTTGGTAGCTATCTGATTTTCTGAGAATAGAGCTGGAAAATGCTTTGCAACAGGTATCTTATTTATGGAGAGTATATAAAGGCTTAGGCAATAAAAGTTAATTATGGGCTGAGCAACCCTATTTGCTTTCTGCTTCACATTTCTAGCTAAACGTACGCTAACATAAGATTACTGCCGTTCTTCTCCAAATTGCTTCTTTCTCATAGGACAAAAATTAAAACAAATGCCACTTAAAATAGCGGCAGAGGCAGAAATGGCAATGTTTTAAAAGGAAGTTATTAGAAGTCAAGACAAGAAATGAGTGGCTCTTACAAATGGCACATAGAATCCAGTATCAGGCAAGACCATGATTCCTACCTGTTCCTTATGCCAATAACTGCAAAGTGTTAATAGATAAGCATTTAGCTTTGTAAAACTTCATCAAAAATAATGGCAGTAGGTGGGTTAGGTACATTATATTCATAGTCTGAGTAATTACAAGGATGATGAGCAAGGCAAAATAGAGGGTTAGAAATACGACAGAACTGAAATATAAATGAGCTCCATTCTGATGCCATTGGTAGATCATCAAACTTAACAACTCTACTCTTTTCTCTTGTGGTTGTAGTCACTACAACTGTCATCCTTCTCTTCATATCCTTTCATGTCAAATTACCATATTTACCCTCCCTTTAATACTTAGGTCTAGGTCTACCTTATTCTCTCCCTGTTCTTTCAATTATTTTTGCTTTCTCCCGTTTGATTTTACAGGATTACATCCTGACCTGCAGCTATTTTGGATCTGTTAGCATATGTGGTGATTTTACCTTGCTGAGCAGCTGAACTCCACCACAACCACTTTGTCACTCCCTCTCCTCAGAAGTGGGGGGAAGAAAGTATGCTGGAAAGAATAAAAAAAAGGCTCAAGGGTTGAGATAAGGATAATTTAATTAAAGGGAAAAGGAAGAAGGAAAGAAAACAATCTAAGGCTGTGCTGAAGCATGGAGAGAGAGGAAAAAATATTCTCTACTTCCCGTCAATGAGCAATGTTTGGCCACGTCCCAGGAAGTAGGGCCTCAATATGCATAGCTGTTGTTTGGGAGGGCAGACGTCTTCATAACGAGAGCCCTCCTCTCCTTCCCCTTTCCCCCGTTTTATTGCTGAGTGTGACACCACGTGGCATAGAATATCCTCTTGGTTGGTTTAGGCCAGCTGCCCTGGTGATGCCCCCTTCCCACCTCTTTCCCACCCCCAGCCTGCTGGCTCCTGGGGGGTTTGGAGGGAGTCCTGATGCTGTGCCAGTATTGCTCAGCAGTAGACAAAACACTGGTGTGATACCAATGCTGTTCTAGCTACAAGTGCAGAGCACAGCACTGTATGGACTGCTGCAGGGAAAGTTAACTCCATCCCAGCCAGACCCAGTACAGCATATTAGCCTGTAAACTGACAATACTCAATGACCCTAGCAACAAAGTCTCAGGAGAATGGTTCTTCATCAGTGTTGGATTCCTCCTTCTTCCTCCTTATGTCACCTTTGATCTTGAATTTGATTCCCTATTTTGATCTTGATTCTTGGTCCCGTATCTCAGTTCTTCAGCCCTGACACTTGTCTTTTGCCAGCCCCTTCCCTAGTAGCTGTTTTGGATGAGCAGAGCCCTGGCATAGGGATATCTCTGGTTCCTCCTGACTTTGGGCTCAACCACTGACCATCTCTCACCTTGCCCTTAAAATTGGTTAAATATTTTATTGTTGTGAGTCACATATTTCAGCTCCTCCTAAGTGCTGTATTTGCTTCTTCTCTCTGTCTTTACACTTCTTTTTCATATTCATTTGGTTTACCCTCTGATTACAGTCCTCTTAGGAACATAGGACAGGGTTGCACAGGTCGTCAAATCCATTCATCCGTCTTTTGCAGGCAAGTTTGTCATGGAACTACTTTCATAAATCTGCTGAGCTCTACCTTCAAATCAATTAAATTTTGTCCTCTTGCTCTCCTGGCAGAAGACTGTTTCCACACATATTAATTAGAAACTACCTTAGAATCATAGAATCATTAAGGTTGGAAAAGACCTCCAAGATCACCTGGTCCAACCACCACCCTACCAATGTCACCCACTAAACCTTGTCCCTAAGCACTACATCCAACCCTTCCTTAAACATCCCCAGGGATGGTGACTCCACCACCTCCCTAGGCAACCTGTTTCAACGCCTGACTACTCTTTCTGAGAAGAAATTTCTCCTAATTTCCAGCCTAAACCTCCCCTGGCACAACTTGAGGCCATTCCCTCCAGTCCTACCACTAGTTATCTGCGAGAAGAGGCTGACCCCCAGCTCCCCACACCTTCCTTTCAGGCAGTTGTAGAGACCAATAAGGTCTCCCCTGAGCCTCCTCTTCTCCAGACTAAACAACCCCAGTTCCCTCAGCTGCTCCTCACAGAACTTGTGTTCGAGGCCCTTCACCAGCTTCGTAGCTCTTCTCTGGACATGTTCCAGGGCCTCGATGTTCTTCGTGTAGTGAGGGGCCCAAAACTGAAAACAATACTCGAGGTGCAGCCTCATCAGAGCGGAGTACATGGGGATGATCAGCTCCCCGGTGATCTTCCAGTTTTCCAGCTTATACTCATCTATATCTTGCTTACACTCATTTCCTTTTGTGACAATTCCATCCATTAACATCCCTGATATACTTAAAACTGTCTCACTTCTTTCAGTCTTCATTTTATTAGGTTAAACAAATCAAGGCTTTCTAATATCTATATCTGAGTTAAGTTCTCCATTCCCCAGAGGCTTCTGTTCTGTTTAAGTCTGAATTCATTTTTCTTGAACATGGGTGATCATAATTCCCTGTGATATCCTAGGTGGGATGTAACAGTACAACAGTATTAATTTTCATATCTTCACTGGAAATATTTTATCTTATCCTAGGGCTTATGTATCCTAGGCGCTAGCTGATTTCATAGCTCTATCATTCTTGTCACTCAAAAATGTTTTGTGAGTAATATTCACCCAGGAGTTTCACCTGGCTAGATTCTCTATTGGTAATTCTCATAGGAAGTGGTTATTGTTAGTCTTTAGGTGTATGACCCTGGATCTTGTATTATTTAGGATCGGTACCTTCTAATTTTCTGTTACTTCAGTAATCAAGAACAAAAATTGTATACATGTATGGTCATGCCCAATCTTAGTTTATCAGCAAAACTCATTTAAAAAAACTCTAATTTTTGTGCAAAGATCACAAAGATACCAAGTGACATTTGTCCCCAGATAAAACATTACCTGATTTGACTGACATCCTTCTTGAAAGGATGTTCTCACCTCACCCAGCAGTTCTCACCTCAACAAGTGCTAGAGGTGACAGCTTCATATCAGTCTCCATTTTGCCCAGCTTGTCATGATGCTGGGTGTACCAGCAGGCCCTGCAGCCTCTTCTCCCCGCTTCTACGGGTTTGGCTGCCTGTGCTCAGAGTGCAGGCATGTGACCTTGTGTCTGGCCATAGGGACAGAGCTGTGTGAGGAAGAGCTGGGAGAAACCTTGCTGGTGCCTCCCTGCTTTGTGTGGGTGCTGCATTTAAATTCAGACCCTTGCCCCTCTGCCTGCACTCTGCCTTTCCACCTCAGTGACCCAGACCCTGATTTGCAGAGCTGGCTTCCTGGCTTGACCTCAGATCTGTCTCCTCACTTAGAACCAGTCCAGAGATGTGGACTCTTGGCTGATCCTATTTATCATGAACACACCTGCTCTGCTTTCATTCATGTGCTGTGGGACCAAGCCCCACTGAAGAGACCACTACGCTGCCTGCCTCAATGTTGTCTTCACCTTCTTACTCGTTTCCATTTTTGGAGCAGCCCCTTCTCACTGCTTCTTGACAGAGCTTGGCATTTCACAGTATGAAATTATTTCCTGTGGTTCTGATATGAAAATTGTAGTTGATTTAATAAGCCAGGAGGTTATCCTGGCATATCTTGCCTCTCTGCGTCCCCAAACTATTAAAGTTTATGGCTCTGGTGTACAGTTAAAGAGGTGTCAGTGCTGGCTCTGAGTGGTGATTCGGTACCAGGGTATGACAGCAGTGCAGCTGAACTGGCAGTGGGTCCTTACAACGCCAGCTCACATTAAAGACCACACAGGCTCAACAGCAGGAAAAGCCGATTTGAAGAAAAGGTCAGGTAAATAACATATGTTGGGTTTAATATTGGTGTAATATTGATATTATGGGAAGTAGAGACCTCTACAACCAATCTGCTGTTGATCTTAATAGTTCATGAGTCATAGAGATATTTTGCAGAGACTTAAAAAGAGGAAAACATGCTGGGACAGACACTGAAAAAGTGCTAGCTTTTGTTTTCAAGAGTAACAGCAACCTGAGAAGCTGCACTGACAACAACGAATTTGAGTCATCTCTGGTAATGAATTAAAAGGGTGACAGGATCTGAGTGGCATTTGAACATATAGACAAAACTATAACCCATTGCAACCCCTGTAAGTGATGAATCCATATCTGAGTCTACTACCTAAGATCTGAGGAGACCTTTACATAAAGCAGAAGACAATATTGCCTTCAGGTCTCACTTGCAGTTTCCACAGTCTGCTTCTGGAGTGTTGTCTCAAACTCATCCCTCGTGTTTGCAGCCCTCGAAGCCCTGGGAAGGATTTCTCCAGCTGGGGATTTTGTGACTCATGCTAGTCTGGCTGGTACAGAGCAGCTGCCACCATGTTTGGCCTAGTACCGTCATCAGTTCTATACAACCGATAGATGTGCTTCTAGAGTCAAACTGGTGCAGACTTGGTCAAATCCCTACCAATAAAACTGACACTGAATTCTCCAAGTTGCAGGCATATAGTTGGGGTGAAGTGGTTTTAATAAAGTAACTTATAGCTTATTCCTCTCACATATGTACACAATCCTTCACAGTCAAAGTATTTGTATGAAGAGAATTACAGAGGGAGAAGCAGCCAGGGGAGATTAAGGACTGTTACCGCTGGCATGGAAACACTTGATGGACTAAACAGAGGCAGTGAGAAAACCGTGGATAGTGCCATAAAAACCATCTCCCTTTCTGTCCCTCACGTCTCACTGTATACAACAACGCAAATAGTTTTTGAGATGAAAACCATCAAGATGAATCTTGAACTTGGGTTTCTCTGTAAGAAGTGCAGAAGGTCACTACACCATCTCTTGGCAAGAAGAACAGAGTATTTTTCATTTGCTTGTGAGTGACAAATGGCTGAGCATATAAGAGCATTATTGTTGCTGCGTTTTCTTGGGAGAGGAGGCACAGCAGCTTCTAGACTGCCGCGGAAGTGATGGGTGTCCTTTAACAACAGTACAGGCACCAGAACCCAGGCTATTTGGGGTGAAACCTCAAAAGCAAGACGTTGCAGTGAAGAGAAAGAACAAGTCTACTCAGTGCGGGATGACGGGGGAAGAAACAAACAGGCTGTGTTGCTGGATGCAACAGTCTATTGTACGCAAAATGCTGTGTTCCCTTGAATTTGGGTTTGGAGTAACAAGAGAAATTCACCAACAGAAAAGGCTGTGGTTTGGGAGCCGAAATAGACAATATAACAAATTCAGAAGTCTTTTTCTGCACACCAGACATATCTATAAAGTTGCTTAATGTTGACTTCAGCAAGTAAAGATGCGTTTGTGTGCATACATACTGAAGTACTTATGTCGGGAAATACATACAATTGTGAAACACAAAGAATGTTCAGTTTGAAGTGCTGTGCTGGATGGTCTGTAAAGGCACGGGGTGACTGTGCAAGCCAGAATCAGCCTGATTTTTGTGCCTTCTGCAGCTCAACCAAGTTCTGTTTTTCTACCAATCACCACTGTTATGCACTTCTTCAATATGCTTATATGCAGGTTCCAAGTCTTGCCGTACACTTCCTTCAATTTTTCAGAATCTAAAGCAGTTTTTTTTTTTTTTAGCTTTTTTTTTTCTATTCAGAAAACTATGGAATAGATTTTAATCAGCATTTTAACGCAACATTAATTTTTCCTTTACGCATCACTATGGATTTAATTTTCTGTCACGCGCATAGCAATGACAATATTACTTCAAGACACAACTGCCATAACACTTCGAGACACAGCTGGGGAAATGCATTTGGCTGAGTTGCAGTTCTAGTTTTCCAATTTAAAAAAAAATATATATATTATTTTCACCGTACAGGCATTTTCCTATCTTTTAAGTAACTTGCTAAACGTTCTGTTTTTCAGAAAGTGGACTGGGGACACGGGACTGATGAGCGTCTTTTCACGCCCCCTCAGAGCCGTGACAGGAGGGTGGGCGCCGGGGCTGCGGGCGGCACCGGGAGCGGCCGTTAGCGGCGGTTTAACGGCTCCGCGCGCGCTCAGCTCCTCAGCGTCCCCCGAGGCACGGCTCTGGGCGAAGGCCGTGGCGGGGCCGCGGAGCCTCCGGGGCGCGCAGAGCCGAGAGCTACTGCCGAGGGAGGGGGCAAGGGGCCGCCGCGGAGCCGCGTCCCGTCGCGGCGGGGCGGGGAGCGGCGGGGCGGGGTGGGGGGAGCAGGGGTGTGTCCTGCTCCCGGCCCGGGGCAGCGGGGGTCCCTGCCTCTGCCGGGCGGCGGCGGCTCACTCGGCTCGCTGTCCCGCGGCGGGACGAGGCGGCAGCATCTGGACTGCTCGGGAGCGATGGCACGGCAAAGTTTGCTGCTGCCGCTGCTGCTCCTCGCTGCGCTCGGCAGCCGAGGCCAGCCGCCGCCGCCGCCGCAAAGAGGTACAGGGGAGCGGGGAGTGAGGCGAGAGAGAGCGCGAGCCCCGGCCGCGGGTCGTGAGGCGGGCGCGGCGTGTGGCGGGCAGCCCCCAGCCCGCAGGGCTCCTGAGGCGCGGGGCCCGAGGGCTGCTGGTGGCGGGGCAGGAGGGGGCAGCCCTCCGCGGGCTCGGCCCCGCCACCTCACGGCCGCGGCGGGGCAGCAGGTGCGCGAGGGGCGCCGAGCCGCCCGGGGCGCCCCCCCAGCGCCGCTCGGGCACGGCGGTGCCGCCCTGTGCCCAGCCCTCCCCGCCTTGTGCCCGCCTCAGGGAAGGTGCTGAGTGAAACACCTGCGGGCTGCTCGGGCTGCCTTTAGGTCCGGCGGCGATTTGGTGCGCTCACAGAGCGTGTCAGGAGGTGTTAAAAGCTAACCACGAGTGGAGTGGGAGCTGGGTCCGTTCTATCCTGCGTTAGCAGTCAGCCTCTTACACATACAAACATCGCCCGTTGCACAGTGGTTAGGTGTGTTGACGCTAAGTTTTCTTTCTTTATTTATTTTTTTGCTTGCTTTTTTAGTTATTGGTCTGTGAATGATCAAAAAAGGTGTAGAGGTACGGGAGAAGTGAATGTCGTCGAATTTACCAGTTCTCATAGGAAACTCTTAAAAACGCTCTTCAGCTTGCAGTATCCCTTCTACTGCCTGCATTTGCTGCCCTTTACATTTTTAGCCCTGCTAAATAGAATTCAGTAAGGAGATACCATGGGTGTGTTAAAATAAAACTGATTAAGGTCACTGGAATAGCGGCTACTTTCTAGTTGCCCTTGATGCCATGCTGTAAGCTGAACGCATTGGATTATGAATTTTTGGTCAGTTTAGGGTATACTCTACTTGTCTACTTTGGAAATATGATGCAGTGTCATTTAAGAGAATGTCCTGGTTCCAGTTAGGACAGAGTTAATGTTCCCTCCTAGTAGCTGGTAGGGTGCTATGTTTTGGATTAGGATGAGAAGAGCGCTGATAACATGCTGATGTTTTAATTGTTGCAGAGCAGTGTTTACACCAGGCCAAGGACTTTTCGGCTTCTCGCTCTGTCCTGCCAGCGAGCAGGCTGGGGGTGCAGCAGGAGCTGGGAGGGGACAGACCCAGGACAGCTGACCCAAACTGGCCAAAGGGGTATTCCATACCATCTGACGTCATGCTAAACAATATATAGGGGTGGCTGGCCGGGGTGGGGGGGCCGGCTGCTCGGGGATAGGCTGGGCATCGGTCAGCGGGTGGTGAGCAATTGCATTGTGCATCACTTGTTTTCTTACACATTATTATTGTTAATACTATTACCATTATCACTATTATTATTATTATTGTTATTATTATTTTCCTGTCTTAATAAACTGTCTTTATCTCAACTCACAGGCTTCACTTTCCCGTTTCTCTCCCCCCATCCCAGAGAGGGAGGGGGGAGGGTGAGCGAACGGCTGTGTGGTGTTTAGCTGCCAGCCGGGTTAAACCACAACAGAGAAAAAAAAGTGTCTCAAGCTGCTGACTGCTTAATACTAGTTTTACTTCGTCAGGATAAATGACATTTAATCAAGTACCTCTGTAGATGCTAGAGCAACCCAGGGATAAAATCCCTCCCAGATTTAGGCTGTGGTTGGTTGGATGATGAATTATTGGCAAACACTGAAGACTGAAATTTTAAAAGTAAAGCATTTAAGATATAGTAACTCATGCATTTTTCATATTTTTTTTCCCCTTCTGGCTAATTCGTTTTTTCAGACAGAAAAATACTGATTTGGCATTTCTTTTAATATTCTCTCTGTCTCTCTCTCTCTCTCTCTCACACACACACACACTTTTGGAGAAAATGCTTTTCTAATGCAACTCTTTTTGTTTGTTGGTTGGTTGGTTTTGTTTTTGTTGTTTTAACCCCTGCAGTGAAGGAGTATGATCATTATTTTCCTTTTAAGTGAGAAGTGGGTGTCTTGAGCTTTCATCTGCTGCACCACTGGTGTTATAACTGAGTTCTGGTAATCCAGTGAGGAGCTCTGGGACTTTTATTGCAATGTTACTGCGATGATGGGACTTTTTAAATCTCACAGCTGAATTCAAGTGCTGGCCTGTCAATTTTTTAAAACATTTACTGTCTTGTAAATTTCTTTCTAAGATCTGTTAGAGCTGCTAGGAGGTGCTAGCACTATGTAGATATCACTGTCCTGCCCAGACAAAGACATACTGAACTCCTTTGTAATGCAGAAAGTTCAAAAAATGTGTCCTCACTGAGTCCTGGGGGAGATGTTACATGTACAAGAGTGTTACTAGACCCTTGGTTTATACCTTTAGGCTTACAGCTTTTGTTTTTCCAGTTTATAGTTACTTGGTAATATCCGTAACACTGGATGGTGTTACTCTACAATTATTAGCACCACTCAGATATCTGTGGAGAAAATTACGTAACAGAGCTGCAATGCTTTGAAAAACAGTGTTTGAGACATCACAATGAATTCCCATGTTGTTTTTTAGAACAGAACGAGAACATTTTGCACCTCAAACATGAGAACGATCTGTAATTCTTTTTTTTTATTATTATTTTTTTTTAAAGTTGGTAGGAGATTTATTGTGGTCAGAAACCTGGAGTTAATTTTAAGTTTTTTTTTTTTTTTGTTTCAGCAACAGATGTTAGTCGTTCTTCTTTTGTATGAACACTAAGTAGTCATGTAGAATTTCTCATAAAATGGCAGTATCAGAACCAGGAGGGCATGTGCATTCCGTCACAGTGTTTCTTAAAGGTATGCGTAACTTATAGTTACAGCAAACTTATTGAAGCACTATATAATGTTCCTTTTAAAACTTAAACCTTGGTTCATCCTCTTTCCCATGGAATGTGAGAGAAACAAAATAGTAATAGTTTAAAAAGGAGTACCAAGTCTGCTTTGGATCTTGAAGAATCCATCCTTTTATTAAAAGAGCTATCATGGGAGAGAACTGAAACTATGTATCTGTGAAAGGTGAGATTGGTAGGGACGGGGCTAAATAACCCATACACTGCACAGTAACTTGATCTGTGGTCTCAGCTGCTGAGAGCAATGGAGATAGCGCATGACGTGCAGGTGTTCTTTCACATCTCAAAAATCTGAATGTAAGATGTGAAATTTCTCCCTTGAAAGGGAAACGAGGGGTGAACATCAACATTATGTTAGCAGAATATCACTGGTGCCAAGCAATGAATCGTGGCTGATTGGTCAGCATTTTTAAGTCTGCTTGTAGGTGTAGATTTTATAAATGAGTTTTCAGGGTGTAGTTCAAAATAGCAATATAGTACATTATATGTATACCCAATATAGTACATTATATGTATATGCTACTAAATATTTTTCATGTAAACTTTTGGTGATCTGGAAATTAGATTTTGTTTATTTATTTATTTATTTATTAATGCGTGTATACCAGACAGATCTTGGTTGGTTCTAGAAACTCCACTAGGAGTACTGACTGCCACCTTGTCAATAAGACTTAACTGGCCCAAAATCTCAGTGCACTGCTGCCCTAAAAATACGTTGTGATTATTTGTAACTTTTTACTTTGAAATTGTTTTCCATACTGTTTCCTTACAATTTAATAACCAGTTGAGAAAGTGAAAGCAGAGTATATTAATATGGGGTTTAGATTTAGAATGTGAGAAAGGAAAATGCAGTAATAAAAATTCCAACTAAGGTATTGGAAACAGGTAGAATTGTCCATTCTGACTAGAAACGTAAATTTGTGTGTGTGTGTTTTGTTAACATGCTTTAACCTGAAATAATCACAGGCAAACTGGCAGAGGTAGGTCTTCTACAAGAATCTGTGAATTTCTCCAGGCAACAAACAAAACCATAATATGTACTTTATGTTAAAAATCCTTATTCTTCATTTTTGCTCTTACAACTTTTTTTTTTGCAGGCATCTTTCTTACTAGGCTTGAAGTACAAAGGTCAGAATGGTGGTTCTTTAACCTGTTCCAAAAACCCCCTTTAAAATAATACAGCGAACAATCATTTTTAATTAATTCAAGCTGGAGGAAGAAATTCACCCACGTATGTTCTACTTTCTTATCCAGCTACTTGGACTGACAGTTTTTGGAGATTATTGTAATTTGGAGTAAGAGGCCGCAATGAAATCCCTGGTGTAGCGATTTTTTTTTTCTTTTGGTTTGTCTGTCTTTCCTGAAGTCTAGACTCATTATATTTGTAGGTCAGGAACGGTAATAGGATGCAAATACATACAAATGTGAAACTGATTATCTGCTTTTCTTTCCCCACTTTCTTCTTAGACAGTAAGCCCCTAGTTATTGGATATTTTTTCTTTCTGAATGAGAGCTCTGTCTACAATATCTGAGTTCTTATGTCCCACACTAACAATAATATGGGCAACATCTTGCTTACAGATGTAAACTACAGACTAAAATATTTGCTGAACTTTATACTGAATCCATCCATGTCTTTGAAATAGGAAAGGGATTTCCTTGATGCCTGCCAGTAAAACTAGTTCATGAGTGGGCTCCTGCTGATGACTACATGTTATTTTGTATTGTACCAGCTACTGTGGTTGATGGCCAGTTCCTGGTTCCTCCTTCACTGCAGTTTTAATATTGTCCTTAATCCAAAAGTATAGGTGAGAGACAGAATGAAGAAAACGGCAATGATGTTTGGACCATTGACTTGTGTACCATGGGTAGAGATTAGACCTTTCTTCTTTTTTTTTATTTTTAGGATTTATTTTTATTAGAAAAATGTCAGGATTTACAGAAAAAAGTAACTTGAATTATTGTGATTTTTGTCCTGAGGAATAACTAAAATCTCTCAGGATTGTTGAAAAAAGAAACAAAACAAAACAGTTGTTACTGCCCCTAATTTTTTCGGCAGTTTGGTCTTTGTTAGTCTCTATTTGGTCTCCGTAGCATCACAAGGGTTTTCCTAAGGCCGTGCTCCCTGCCAGATTCCTCTAGCAGACATTATATTTGAATCAGACCTTGTAATAACATTAGACTCTAAAGCAGCTGTAGCAGTATTATGCCAGGGAACTCTTGTGAAACCTCAGGAAGAATGATGAACATTCCCGCAGAGTGGATTATCCAAATACCATTACAACGCCTTGTTCTGTCCCAACCGACATGTGCTTCTACTTCTTTCATAATTCTTGGATTTAAGGTGTAATAAAAAAGAAAATTACCAAATAGTGAACAAAGTATGATTTTTTAAAAATATTTTTATAGCTATATCAGTTTTTATGGCAAATGGGTATATCTTGTAATTCTTCGCTTATCTCAATGAGTGGGGGCAGTGTTTGAGGTCAGTTAGAAAGAAAAAGAAGAATTCTTCATCAGGAGAGTTAAGAGAATAGTTCTAACCATATTGTATTTTTCCCACTGCTATGGGAAAAGGAAGCAAAGCTGGGGGCTGGTAGCTGAACTGAGAGGTGCAAGAAAAAGAAATCAAAATCACTGCTTTTCTGCACATTTCTGGTGAGAGTGAGAGGTGATTTAGGATTTAGTTTGCTTTTCTACAGATACACCAGGTATATCTTACTCAGATGAACCCTGAGTAAGAATTTTAGATGGCGCTTTCACTTGGGCTGTCTTTAGGTTTTGCTGGAAAATGCTGAACACAGCACTGCATTCTTCTCTTCATGCCAGCTGCTCAATGGTCTGCCATCCTGTTGCACAGAAGTACCTGGATAATTTCTATTATAGGGAAATGCATCATACTTTAACTTACCTGGAGTGTATTCTTCACTACTATACAATTTGTTGAATAACTTCTAGGCTGAGAGAAGAAATGAATGATAGCATATTTATTCATATCACTGTGCTTTCTAAATACATATAATAGAATACTGAGGTTGCAGTGATAACTGTTTTGTGCATTTTCTAAACCTGGCTACAGTATTAGGGAATACAAGTAATCTGGATTCCTCTGAAAGCCAGAGAGCTCTACAAAATAAGAAGAAATCTATTCTTGGTAAAGAATGTGAAGTAACACAAATAAAACATACACGACTTTTGAATTTGATATTGGAAAACACCAGAATGTGTATTTGTGCAAATCTCAGAGCTGGTGATTTGAGTGTGATTCATTTGCACATCTGATTTAGTTGTATGAATTTTGCATACATTTTTTATAGTGGCAACAAAAAAATGATTGCAGCATGTCAAAAATACACCAATAGTGAATAAAATAATTCCCATATACAGTCCATGGCATAAAACAGAATATATTGCTCATTGCCTCTTGACATTGGTATAATTGGACAAAGATTTCTATTAATCATTCCTTTTCAAAGAAGAATGAGTCCTCACACAAAAAGGTTTTCTTTACCATGTATTTATTCCTGAACTACTTTCTACATGTGGTCCAGCACCATATCAACTTCTGAATATACGGTGTGTATAGACCTGTGTTTTCTTTACCATGTAAAGAAAAAAACACAAACATGTGCACACACACATTCATTTAATTACAAATGTATTTTTTCAATATGCACACTGAATTCTGCTTTTGAGCATAGCATCTTTCTACAGCTGGGCACAGACTTCTAAATGAATTGCATTTTACTAAGGCTGTGTGTTATGTGGGCTTAGGGGCTGTGTAAGTTGGATCAGCTTCTCCCTCCCTGTCAGTTTTGGTATGGTTATATGGTAAATATGGCAAATATTTTCTAAATTCAGAGTAGGTGGGAAGCTTTTATATGCATACCCTATAATCATTGATTATGCATGCAGCTGCAGTTTCCTCCCCCAGCTGCAGCTTTGACGTGGAGAATAAGGTGGTCATTTGCCAGCAAAATTAAAAGTTAAACACTTGTACTGGCTTTGTAGCTTATAGTTAACTAGAGGAGAAAATGTACTGAGCCTGCTTGCTGCATTGGTAGGAGTTATTTAATAGTGACTTTGAAGCTCATAGTTTAATTGGTGAAAATTTTTGTTGCATAGAAAAGTGATGAAAAAGCAATAATAATAATAACAGTCAAGAGCTTGAGTCACTTCCTGAGGAAATTGGATGCTATCTCGGAAGAAAAAGGTGGAACTGAAGTTGTTATAGAGTCATTTGTCTGTTCATGGAAGATAGCCTTATCCTTTGGTCAGTGTTGTTTCTTTTGTTGTTTCTCTTCCTGTTGTCCTTCTTAGATGATAATATCTAAAGGGATCAATGGACGCAGCTGTGTTCTAATGTAGTGGTTCTTCATGTAACTAACACATCTGTGGCTATTTGTACAATAATTTGCTTCTATTTAAAATACCTGTTTTTCCTAACATATCTGTTTAAAGCTTCAGGGGTTCAGAGGTGGTGACAGGTTCTTATGCAACTGTTTAGTGGTAGTGGTTCTTCATGTTACTAACACATCTGTGGCTATTTGTACAATAATTTGCTTCTATTTAAAATACCTGTTTTTCCTAACATATCTGTTTAAAGCTTCAGGGGTTCAGAGGTGGTGACAGGTTCTTATGCAACTGTTTCACTGGTTTTATCTCCACCTGTTGTCCTTCATCTTGATTAAGTCTGGTAATATAACTCTAAACAGCAAAATTAGAGGTATGCCACTAAGAGAGAGATCAGTGCTTGATTTAGTATGTTATTTTTGATAGATGGTAAAACTGCATGTATAGTTCTTTTCACAGTGTTTCTATGCTTTTCGTTACCTATACCAAATCTATTTTAGAAGAGAGGGTGGCCTTTTCTTTCAAGAGTCATTTCTGGCTTTTAATTTGAACACATATCTTGCTGATATATATGCAGCTGATATATAAGTGCTCATCTTAAAAACATTGCTTGAGAAACAGAATGAGGATCTTTTTAAGGGGAAAAGTTTGGAGAGAGAAGACTATTTATGTCTGTCTGTAAGAATTAAAATAAAAATAGCTAGATATTCCGTGAGATGACTGCTAACAGACCAGGCTTTCTGCTTCAGAAATTAAACTTTGCTGGTATTAAGCCTTCTCATTGTATTCCAGGTTCTTTAGGATTAAAATAGAAGCACCGTATATTCAGAAGTTGATATGGTGCTGGACCACATGTAGAAAGTAGTTCAGGAATAAAATAGTGGTGACGAGCAAGCTGATGAAAGGTGTAATGTAACTTCTGATTGTGATTAGCTTTATAGAGGACACAGATTATTAATGCCAAAAGGTTTTTGATCTATGCAGATACAGGACAGGAATGCTGATTTATTGAGGTGTAAACTCTGAGTATAGGATTTGTTGTTCACATGAATGTGGTTGTGGAGTCAGCTTAGGTATAGAGTCAGCTTGGTTAAGGCTGATGAGTGATATCAGTTCAGTAGCTCTAGGGGAATTTGGCGTATATGAAAAGATGTAAAGAACTTGGTGTGAAAGTGCTGATAGAGTAAGGACATTATATTTCAACCTATTTTTGAAATCAGCCTCCTTAGTGGGAAAATGGAAGCTGGCAAATATGGTTCTAATACTTAAAAAGGTCTCAAATGGTGATCTTGTAGCTATAATTTTAGAACTGAAGACATTCATAGACACAAGAAAGAATAGAATTAGTGAATACATGGATAAATATGTTGTGATGGAGAGAGTCAAACTGTTTTTTTAAGGAAGAAATTGTATATTACATGGGTAAGTGTTCAAAGGATTTCTGTTAGACATACTAATAAGCGCTATGCTGTCATTATAGTATGTATACTTGGGCTTTCAAAAAAGCATTTGAGAATATCCCTGAGAATATTTTAAGTTGTAGAGAAATCAAGTGAAATGGGGGAACAATTAATGGAATTGGAGGAAAGTGAGCATGTATTAAAGGATCAAAAATGGAAAAGGAATTAGAGATGGGTGTGTAGCAGAACACCTTGAAACTACCCAGTGCTTGCTGGACATGTCCAGGAAGCTGAGGTAATGCTGTACAGTGGTGCTTGCTGAGAAAGGTGAGGGGACAGTGGAACGAAAACAGGCCCTGCATGGGCTGAGATGTTCCTGCTCCTTTCCTTTCATTCTGCTCCCAGACCCTGTTGAGTTTTTCTCTCCTTATGATCTGGAGGGTAAGAAGGTTATGAGGGAACAATACTGACACAAATATAACGTTGATTAGAATCAGTGAGACACTTATCAAGGCTAAGCAGTTCCAGCTTTCTCAGTCTCAACTTGTAGGACAAATGCTCCAAGCCAATAATCTTCTTTAGGACCCTTTGCTGGACTGGCTCCAAAATGTCCCTACCTCGTACTCAGCATTCGTGTACTTGGACACAGTACTCAAGAGGTGCTCTCACCAGTGCTGAGCAGAGCCTGCCTCAGCCTGCTGGTACCGCTCCTCACAATGCTGGCAAGAATGATGCTGGTCTTCGTTGCTATGAGGGTGCATTGCTGACTCTTGCTCCACTTACTAGCCACCGGGACCTGCAAAGTTGTTTTCCAACCAGTTGGCTCAGCTTGTACTGTTTCCCAAAACATGAAAATTAAGATGCTTCTGATGAAGTGGCAACTTAAGCATACACTGACCCTGACTTCTTGAAGACAGCCTGCATAAATGGCAGGGAATTATTGCTGTGTATATCTCTTCTGCTTTTCCTTGGGCAGTGAATGCTAGCAACGGAGAGGATCCTAGGCTAGATGGACCTTGTTTAAACCTATTATGGTAACTTTTATGTTTTTTTATTTGTAGTTTAGACTAAAGTTAGCATATTGCTGACATAGGTAGAAGACCTGTGGGAATGGTGTTAGGACCCGTGGGAATGGTGTCAAGCTGCAACAGGGGAGGTTCAGGCTGGATGTCAGGAAGAGGTTCTTCACTGAGAGGTTTGTCGTGCCCTGGAACAGGCTTCCCAGAGACGTAGTCATGGCACCAAGCCTGTCACAGTTTAAGAAGTGTTTGGAGTGTGCACTTAGTCACATGGTCTGAATTTTTGGGTAGACCTGTGTGGAGCCAGGAGTTGGACTCGATGGTCCTTATGGGTCCCTTCCAACTTGGGATATTGTCTGGTTCTAAGACTGAAGGACAGCTTTTTAAAGATTTTGATGAGGTATATGCCTGGATGGGATGGAATTAATATTAAATTGAACTGATAGAGATGAACAATGGTGATAATGGAAGCTGTTCAGTAACTCGTTATAATACTAGCAGTGGTCTGCAGAACCTGTTCCCTTCAGTTAACATAAGAAGATGCAATATGCAGGTAAAGAGGATGCAGCCAGTTTCTTATGGCTCAGCTATTAAAGATCCAGTAATTAATAAATATTCTGCTTTATGTAACTGTTAGCTGCTATGAGTACTCAGGAATTCCAGTTCTACAGAAGATCATTTATATACCATCACTTTCCAGGAGAATCTCTTCATCTCCGTGTAAGATGGGATAACTTGTAGGCAGTCTTCTTCAAAGGTGATGAAGCTCCAATGTAGAGACTGCTTTTTATCTCCTACCTCAGTTCTGTGCATCTGTGAAACAAACCAGTGGCTCATTTTTTCATGCAAGAAATTCTCATTTGTCTCACTTTCCCTTCATTTTAGTTTTAAATATTTTCATAAGACTTTTGTCTGGAAATGTGAAAAATCACAGCACAGAAAATTCTACTGCACAAACACTTTCAGTAGGTTAGGAAAAGTAAGGCTGAAATGGCTTTGACATCAGTTGTTGCCTTAGCTTACTGGTAAATGCAAAGTAAAGACAACTGCTACTATGACACGCATAATGTGAACAGTACCTATTACCCCTCTCCATCAGTTATTACCAGTCTGTATTTGTGTTTATATATTGCTGTTAAGAAAACAGGCAGTTTTCTTCCCAGTAACTGTTCCTCAGGTCATCAGCTGTGTGCAAAAGAAGCTAAATGGCCTGAGTAGCATATGCCTACGATTACTTGGCATACCCCCAATGTCGAATGTGACTTGAGCATTTATACTGCTCAGGTGCATGCCTTTGAATGTGGAGTGTGTAGGGCACTGTTCTAGACTCTTCTTGTCCCACAAAGTAGAGCTATTTCTAGGAATTAGAGTAGATTTTTGCAACATGGTATGAAAATATTTCCAATTAATTAAAAATACACTGATGAGTTAATCCATTAATTGACACAAGTACCTCTGTAAAAAAAAAAAAAGTTCCCAAATGAGTCACCATTAAGACATCTAGAATAAGTTGAAATTGCTCAATCTGCTTCACAAATTTGAGTAATTATTACATTTCATGTTAAGAAGTCATTATATTCTACAGAACAGACCTTTAAATCATTTCTAGATTTAGTGTAAAAATGTAGTATCTGTCTACAGCATGATAAAGTCTGGACAATTGTTTTCTAGAAGTGACACAATTTATTTATTCCATGCTAAACCAAAACCACAAAGAGTCCAAGGAAATAATTTTCCCTCATTCACTACCTGGCTTTCATTTATGGCTGTTAGTTGAAATATCTGAGTAAAAATACCTGATACCATGTGATGTGTACTCAGCTTAGTGAGAAAGTTAGGTTTGTTTGAAGTTACAGCAAAATTCTTACTGCCTTCCTCGAGGCAAGAATTTAATTCCTGGTCTTTATGAAAGGAGTATACAAGCCAGTACACAACATTTTGTTCTGTCTTAATGTTCTGCTGAACATATGTGTGTGTAAGCCATTTATTTCTATTATGACTGGAAGAACAAGAGGACCCAGAGGGTCCCAGAGCTGTCAGAATGAATAGCTAAGCTGAAGCATTAGCTGTAGTTGAAAACTAGTGACTGAGTCCCAAGGGAAAGTGATTAAGAAGTGTTCTTTCCTGTTTAACTGAGACTTTGTTTCTATCTTTGTGTCAGCTCCCTTGACTTCATAGTGTACCTAAACAGTGAACAAAGACAATTAGATTTTAGGATAAACTTATTTTCAAAATGGCATGAGATGGGAGGCTCTTTAAAAGGACACACACAGATCCATAGTGATCTTTGTTAGGAATTAAATGTTTCCGTGTCCAAGCTGAAATCTTTTCATTGTATCTGCTGGGTAGAAGAAACAGCTCTTCTGAATCTGTGAGAATCAAAGCAATGAATAGCATGTCATCAGATGGTATTTCCAGAATCCCACTCTTGTGTTTCATGAACGTTCATTACTCCTACACATCTGCTTTTGAGTATATGTGTGTTTTATGAAGCACTTGACCAATGGTAGTTTCAAACAGGCATTTAATTCTTTATGTATATTTGTTGTAATTTTTACCACTGCAATAAAACTTCAGTAATGGATTCAGCCTTTACTGAATAAAGTGTCTTAAGAAATAAGCTCAAAGCTCAAAGTTTTTTTTTGTTGTTGTTGTTTTTTTCTTTTTTTTCTAGGAGTATTTTGTTCCATTTTTATTAACAAAGCTTATTGTGTGGCAACTTATTTTTGATTTTAAGCTGGATTTAATGTGTAAGAGTAAACAGATTTTAAAATATGATGCTTCTCAGTGTTAGTTTCCACTAGGGAATATAATTAGCATGACAGAAAATGAATGTATTTGTTTTGAAGAATCTACTTCTTTTTTAAGCAAACACACATTTTTTTCTTCTTGAATCTTTGCAGCTTTTATTCTAAAACAAATTCTGAAGTTTTTAACTGGTTGTTGTTAGTGGATGTTTTATCTTACTCAATTTTTTCTCTATTTTCTTATCTCAATTTTTGTACCCAGTGTGCTGTACCATACAGTGGAGGATTTTGGTTTCATCACAATATGTGTTCCTCTGCCAACATACATAATACCACATACATAATGTTTAGAATTACTGTATATGACTAAGCTGCATTAAAATTCCAACTGAAGTAATTTTCTAGGAATTTCAGACTTTGGGAACAGTTTTGAGATAATCAGTAATTTAGTAATGTTAGACTATGGATATGTCTGAGCTACAGACCAGGTAGTTTAAAGCAGACAGATTGGCTGCTAGACATGGCCTAGTTGTGGCAAAATAGACTGATGGACTCTAAGCAGAAACAGGTAGGGAGATTTTAGTGATTCTGCCATACTTTGTTCTTTGAAATACTACTTAAAACAGCATTCTTGATTAGAGATGGGGAGGGTGTTTCCCACCTTACAAGAAGCCTATTGTGTTCCAGTATTGTTGTTACTCTTGCATCCCCTTTGTCTGTGGAATGTCTCTGCACAGCTTTCATTAACAGAAATATCTGTCTAGAGTAGATGTGTACTTGGAAGGTAAGCTTGCTTTCCAAATTCATAGATGAAACTTGTGCTCTAATATTTAGGTAAGTGCATCATGCTTCTGATATAATGGGTCTATAATGGAATACATAATTAATTTTGTAATTCTATTAATGTTATTAAATCTAGTAGGTTCAATACTTATGCTCACATACCCAGTACTCTGAGCTGGTGGAAGGGGATGGGGAGCAGGATGTGGCCCTCACAATCCACGAGGAAATGGTTGGCGACCTGCTACAGCACTTAGATGTACGCAAGTCGATGGGGCCGGATGGGATCCACCCGAGGGTACTGCGAGAACTGGCAGAAGAGCTGGCCAAGCCGCTTTCCATCATTTATCAGCAGTCCTGGCTATCGGGGGAGGTCCCAGTCGACTGGCGGCTAGCAAACGTGATGCCCATCTACAAGAAGGGCTGGAAGGTTGACCCGGGAAACTATAGGCCTGTTAGTTTGACCTCAGTGCCAGGGAAGCTCATGGAGCAGATTATCTTGAGTGTCATCATGCAGCACTTGCAGTGCAAGGAGGCGATCAGGCCCAGTCAGCATGGGTTTATGAAAGGCAGGTCCTGCTTGACGAACCTGATCTCCTTCCATGACAAAGTGACACACTTAGTGGATGAGGGAAAGGCTGTGGATGTGGTCTACCTTGACTTCAGTAAGGCTTTTGACACCGTTTCCCACAGCATTCTCCTTGAGAAACTGGCTGCTCTTGGCTTGGACTGGCGTATGCTACATTGGGTTAGAAACTGACTGGGTAGCCGAGCCCAAAGAGTTGTGGTGAATAGAATCAAATCCAGTTGGAGGCCGGTCACTAGTGGAGTCCCCCAGGGCTCAGTGCTGGGGCCAGCTCTCTTTAATATCTTTATTGATGATCTGGATGAGGGGATCGAGTGCACCCTCAGTAAGTTTGCAGATGACACCAAGTTAGGTGCATGTGTCGATCTGCTCGAGGGTAGGAAGGCTCTGCAGGAGGATCTGGATAGGCTGGAGCGATGGGCTGAGGTCAACTGTATGAAGTTCAACAAGGCCAAGTGCCGGGTCCTGCACCTGGGCTGCAACAACCCCAAGCAGCGCTACAGGCTGGGAGATGAGTGGTTGGAAAGCTGCCTGGCCGAGAAGGACCTGGGAGTATTGGTTGATAGTCGGCTGAATATGAGCCAGCAGAGTGCTCAGGTGGCCAAGAAGGCCAACAGCATCCTGGCTTGCACAAGAAGCGGTGTGGCCAGCAGGGCCAGGGAAGTGATTGTGCCCCTGTACTCGGCTCTGGTGAGGCCGTACCTCAAGTACTGTGTTCAGTTTTGGGCCCCTCGCTACAAGAAGGACATGGAGGTGCTTGAGAGAGTCCAGAGAAGGGCAACGAAGCTGGTGAGGGGTCTGGAGAACAAGGCTTACGAGGAGCGGCTGAAGGAGCTGGGCTTGTTCAGCCTGGAGAAGAGGAGGCTTGGGGTGACCTTATCACACTCTACAGGTACCTTAAAGGAGGCTGTAGCAAGGTGGGGGTTGGTCTATTCTCCCACGTGCCTGGTGACAGGACGAGGGGGAATGGGCTAAAGTTGCTCCAGGGGAGGTTTAGGTTGGATATTAGGAAAAACTTCTTTACTGAAAGGGTTGTTAGGCATTGGAATGGGCTGCCCAGGGAAGTGGTTGAGTCACCATCCCTGGAGGTCTTTAAGAGACGTTTAGATGTTGAGCTTAGTGATATGGTTTAGTGGAGGACTTGTTAGTGTTAGGTCAGAGGTTGGACTCGGTGATCTTGGAGGTCTCTTCCAACCTAGATGATTCTGTGATACTAACTTATTTGTGGGTCTGGCAGCCTACTGAAGAGAAAAGATACGGTGCACACACCTTGGAATAGTTTGCTCGTCGTTCAGTCTTCAGCCTGAGAAAAAAGATTCAAGGGGATTTCAATAGGCCCAGCAACAGCAGTGCTGTGTCTTGCAGCTGTGTTGTTGGATTGTGAGCCGACTTCCTTCTTCCTCAGAAAAAGGGATGGTCTTTACTTTTTTTCCAAAGGAAGGGGTACTCTTCTCCACAATATGCTTTTAAAAAATAGCAATATTTCTGAAGATAAGTGCTCTCTGGATGGTGTATTGTTACATTAAATTATTTGAAATGTGTGATACAGCGTTGTTTGTTCTCTTTGAAATGTGATTGATCTGCTTGAATCATACTCACTATGAAACTATACATTTTTTACACAGGTATTTAGATCAATTAATGGATTAATTCATCAATGTATTTTCAGTTAATTGGAAATACTCTGTAGAGATATGTGTATTTCAAAGATATTGTTATTTCAATCTTTCTGAATGTGAGTGAGTAGCCCCCCCCCGTATGTATCAGTTGATTTAGAAAACATAAACATGACAAGTATGTGTTTTTAAAATGTGTTATTTGTATCAAGGTGATCCTCGGTGTGGAGAGGAGGGTGAAGCTGGATGTAGTAAATGCTTTGTAAATTGTTAGAGATACTGTCCTTTATTTAACCCACTACACTTCCAGTGTTTTATTTTACAAATGCTTATGTGCTCAGTATGGGATTTTTGAAAAACATCTAGTTATTGTTATTAGCTGAACGATTTGTTTTTGCAGAGTCAGACCCTAGAAGGACAAGTAATATATGAAGGATGTAGAAGCTTAGTGACCTTCTAAATCAGATCAAAATACATCTTTTTGTTTTTGCTAATAAACTACTGCAAACTTGGTATTTGAACAACATAAGCAGGAAGTTATACATTTAAATAAAGGTTAAAAAATTATGTCCTAGATTTGCATCTGGATTTTGTTACAAGTCTCAAGATGCTACCCAGAGCAACAGCATGCAGCATGGGAAATCTGATAATGTTGTGAATCTTTCAACATTATGCATTCTAATCTGAGCATGGTTTCCTGTAGTATTGCTGATATGCCAGATAAAACAAGCCTGGGTCCAAAATCAACCTCTGTTATAAATGGATGCTCTTTGTTATCCATATTTGTGCTGTAATATGTGATTAACTGTTTCCTATTAGAAAAGTAGGAACATTATTTCAATTTTGCTTCTAAATGATAAGCAATTGCAACCTCCATGACTGTTTAGTTCAAATGAGTTAAATAATATCATTTTATGCTACATTTAAGTGTAGTAGTACTTTTATTCAAAGCATCGTCTTCAGGGTAACAAACCATTTTCATGTTTCTTCAATGGAAGTAAAACTTTCCACGATGGTGATGAAATTACTGTGATTTGACCTCCTCAAAATAAGCATTTCTTTTTTCTCATTTTGTTGAAATAATGTACAACAAATTACATTGTCTGTAAAATTAAACTCCAACAGCAAAATTTGGTATGCACAAATAAAATAATTTATTTTGCTGTCTCTCTTTCTGAGTGCTGAATAGAATTTGTGAATAAAAATGTCAAGGTCTGGTCCCTTCCCATCCATTTGTTTGTTTATTTATTTATTTATTTTGCCTGGGCAGTCTTCCATCAGAGGCCTACAGTGCGAGTTCCAAAACCAACATTTCAGTATTAAACTACGAGAGAGCTTTGGTGCCTTTCAGCTCTAAAATATAGAGAGTTACACAGTAGTCCCCTATCTTACTTACAAGACGGTCAAATTTTTTAAAGGATCAAGAAAGTTTTGAGAGGAATGATGCTCTCTCTTATGCTATCTTAACATTTTATGTCTTTGTTAGCTCAATAACGCATTTCAGTAGCATAACCAGGAGAAAAAAAGAAAAAAAAAAAAGAAAAAAAAAAGAAAACTCACAGAAACTCAAGCCAGTGAGACATGAAGTGCTGGGGGAAGTATCTACACCAGCTAACGTTATGATTGTAGTTTGATCAGGGCGATAATCTTTCTATTAAATGTTAATATAGTTACTTTCTTTCATACAACATTTCAGAGTAGGAGTATGAGGTACTCTCTGATTTGTCTTCCGAAGGAGACTTGCTCTTATCTAAAGAGAGAGATTAACTTCTACCAATTTAAGTATTCCACTTTCTCATTTGATGCCCTGGTACTGTTTAGGAAAAAAAAAAAAAGGCAGGTGATGTGGAAAGAATTAATACAAGTGAAAGGAGGATTATGTATGTAGTAATTGAGACCTGTACTGTGTAGATAGAAGGACAAGGAAAGAATATAAGTGAGAATATTGTTGTTGAAGTTACAATATACCTCTTATGCTGAACACCTGGACTAGGTTACTCTTCATGGCTGAAAAGCCATGCTTCCTTTTGCTCTCTCTGGACCAACTGAATATTCAAGAATTCACAGAACAGGTTCAGTAGAAAAGTAAAAATACCTTCTCTCTCTCTCTCTGTCCTTCTCCACTAGTTTGAAATGTGGGCCAGTGTCCTAACAGATGGAAACCATGCATTTAAATCTTTTTAGACAAATCTAGATAAATTTTCTGTATTGAGGCCATTCAGTTTGTTTGAGCAATACATTTCTGAAGCCTTATTTGATGTGGAAGAGTGGAGAAATTTACAAATCACATACCACATGGTAAAGGTGACAGTAAATGAAATCTTAGAAAATGAGCATTACTTGTAGTATTGCTAAGACTGAAGCTGAAATAACCAGAACTGAAACAACTCAGAAACTAAGATACATATATTTTTTTGTTCAATTTTTTTTTTAATTATTTTTTTTTAGCATTACCATATCTTAGTACAGCTGGGTGGAAATATTTTTCCCATATTTTCCTAATATTTATGTAGACAATGAAAATTTATATGATGAAAAAATGATATAAATAAAGTTTTCAGTGGTAAAACTTAGAATAGAAACCAACTAACAAGGCCTTCTCTAGCCACTTTATTACACAACTATACTCACATAGAGATGTTTTTAATTTGCTGTATAGCTCAGTGTTTATGAAAAGAAATTACAGCTGTAAAATATTGCTTGCAGCTGTAGTTATTGTGCAGTGATATTAGTTAAAGATTGCTATTATGGAAGGAGGAGGAAGCATATTTCTAGTTCTCATTTTGAAATGTATGGAGGTTGAATTTAGGAAATAGGTATGATGTTGACTTTTATTTTTAATCCCAAGGGGAGATAAAAGCAGGAAAACCTTGTTCTCCTCATGGTAGAACAGTGTCAAATGATAGTTTTCATTCTCCAATAATTTAATTTCATTTAATCTAGATTATGCAGACAGTTCTGCATACACATACAAAAATTTCAGATTTGTAAAATATTCCAAATACTATCAGGGAAGAAAGGATGAGAACATGGCAGCTTTGAAACACTGACAACCACGTGCCTGGGGACTCAGGAAGGCAGAAGCAGATGATTTTCAAACTTTGCTATGGGAAGACTATTACTTTTTCCTGACTACTTTAATTTTTGTACTTCTGAAAAATAAATTAGCCCCAGAAATCTGAATCATATTTGGAGTTTTGCATTTTTATTTATAAGGCAAAGAGAGTACCTAGTGCCAAGGTGATGATGTCTTAATTCATTGTGATTTTCTGTTATTATTACTAAACAAACCAGCCTGGATATAAACCAAGTCTACTGGAACATTAGACAACTTTTGGTGGCTATTTTTTTTTTTTTTTTTTTAGGCAGGAGGAAATGAGGGAATTTTAGATCTCATAGGTTCTTCTTAAAGACTTTGTGATTTATAGCAAGGAGTAAGTTACGGCATATGTCATGAAGTCTTCTGGGGAAAAGTGGGAAAAGGTACAATTCTTTTCTCAAATCTCCAAGGGCACAGGATATGATCAGAATTTTTGGAAACATGATTTTATGTTGTAAAATGGAAATGTTGCGTACAGAAAGACAAAAGGAAGATTGCATCTGTGTAGCATGACAAAGCCTGATTCTTGTTCTGAAAGGAGCAGCTGTGGTCTCCATTACCTTCAGAGAATAGGTGTGGTTCATGCTCACTACTTCACCAGATCTGAGTAGATTTATTTGAAAGGAACTTGGCTATCTTGCCCCTGAACTTCAATAAACAAAAGAAAATGCATGCGCTTTCCGTTGAGATTTCCTTGTACTTTCTTTCTAGAGACGAGACAACAGAAGATTCTTTGCCTTAATAGCATAAGACTAGAAAAACAACTGTTACTGGAAAGTCTGCTTGTCCTTTTGAAAACTGCAATTATGCAATTTTCAATTGTTTCTTGCAACTTAGACATCAATGCGTATGACCTCCATGCAATGGTCATGACTGCTGTGGAGGTTTTTTCAGAACATATGGCCAGTGGACTAGCACAATTTAATGCCCTTTCAGCATGGTAAATTTTTTGGTGTGCAGTTTTAAGGAAAGGCCTTGAGACCTGGGGAAGACAGGATTTGTAAAGTCTTTCCTTAAAATCTCTGTGGCATGTGGAACACACATAAACATATCTGATGAAGATAGGTTTCAATGAACATTTTTCAGTAATGTCATTAATATTGGATGAGCTCCAGATACTTGTTTCTTTAAAACCTTTTATTAGAATTTAATCATTTTTAATTGGGTGAAAGCCAAATTAAAGAGGTGATTTTTTTTTAAATTTTATTTTATGATTATTTTAAAATCCAGATGCTAGTGGGCACAATGAGCAATTCTGGACACTCGACTTACTATTTGTACTCCAAAGAGTTTAGATGTTATTTCAAGATTTGGGAAATCTTGAAACTGACTTTCTGGACCCAATTTCCTGATATGGAGTCTTTTCCTGAATGAGGGAATCCTTATAACATATACATAACATATGAATTTAGTTAGACTCAGAATTTTGAAGCAGGTATGGTTTTCTTTTGCAGCAAAGAAAGCATCAGACTTAGGTGCAACAGTAATGGTCTTGGAAACCTCTGGGCAGGGCTCCACTAATGCTGTTTTGATGCTTGGCATGTAAGAAAAAACAGGTGAAGATGGTCTGTGTATCTGTGTGTGGTACTTGTACTGGGAATCACAAACTCAAGAGAATTTTATCTTTAGTCCTTTGACTTGTGTTTTAATTTCTCAAGAGCTATGTAGATTTTGGCCCAGCAACTTGTTTTCTTAAATGAAAACGTGAAAATGAAATGCTGCTTAAATCTTTTTGTATTGCTGTAATTTTTTCTTCCCCCCCACCCCCACCCCATGGTGCAGTTTGATCTAAGTTAGTCTTAGATATTGTAATACATCACCCTTATACTTAAGATGAGTAACATAAGGCCTATGAGAATAGATGAGATCATCTGTTAGACCAGCTAGTGTACTTAGGGAAAAATGAATGAGCTTTCTGAGTGCATGAGTCCTCCTTCAGATATAAAGAAGGTATCTAAATAATACCTCTATCTCATGTGAAGACACAGAAAAATGTTGTATCTGCACCTTGTAACAGTAGAAGTTGTTTGGAACCTCAGCAATTACTTATGAGGTGACATTTTGTGATCTACTAATAGCCACCTTCACTTGGTACAGAACTCTGTTCAGGAAAACATGAGAAATGACTTGCAAATTGGGGAAGTGCAACTCATAGGGGTGGCAGGATCTTTAAACAGATAAATGGGTGTACTTCGGAGGAGAAGTAAAAATTGCACTAACATGAGCTTCAGAAATCTTAAAGGCTTTTGAATAATGATAACAGGTATATTACAGACAGAAGTTACCTTTAGTGCATGCTATAGATCTGTCCAGGCATTTAAGTAGGAAGTATATATAATTATTTTCCCTCTGGGTGCTATTGCTATATGTACTGTCCTGTATGTCCCATATATTTTGTCTCTGTCTAAGGTACTTTGAAAAGCTCTGTTTTAAATATAAGACACTCAACTCAATATTCCTGGTGGTATTAAAAAAGCAAGATAACTGCCTGTTTGTCTGTGGCCTCTGCAAAGACATATATTTATTAAGTCAAAAGTACTCATGCTTTAAAACTCATATAGTAGTCTAGGCTAGACTTTGTCAGGGAGAATGTTCTGCTACCAGTACTGTTACTTAAACTGCCTTTCTGGGAATATGGAATGACTGCAATTACAGTCAATAATATATTGAACATTATAGCTGAAGTAAAATAAAGTTAAGCCACATTTGACAAAGTTAACAAGTAAATATAATACAGATAACTCTTTCCTTCCCTCCTATATTTGAGTAGTGGTAAGTGCAGACATGCTGTGAAAGTGCTGGCAAAGTGTATTTCTCTGCAGGTCAGCTCAGTGGTACTCCTATATGAAAGATACCCAGGCTGTAGTTCTGATATATGGCAGCTCTGGCTTAAACTAAACATGTTCATTTGTAACATAATGCATACACAAGGAGTCTTCCTAGCAGTGGATTCAGTGTTCAATATATTGTGTTAAAAGCTGTAATGTTTTATGCAAACAGATTATTTTTATGCGTGCATATACATAGAAATAAATATTTATATAATTATGTAATAATCTCTATATACTCTGTATAGCTTGAGCATAATATATCTATTAATCACTGTATTCAAGGGACAGTAGGGATGTTTTATGTATTAAAGAAACTAAATTAAGATTGAAAATATATTAGTTGAAGCTTAATCTATTTCTTGAGGTATTCTTGTTAGTGTCAAGTAGTCAGAAAATTACAGTGGTGTATATTAAGTAGTAGTGACATTAGAATATTCTAAATTTTAAATTCTAAATATTCTGTCAATTGCTTGCCAGTATTATATAGCATGTAGAGGTAGTGGGGAAAAAAAAAAAAAAAAAAAAAAAAAAAAAGAACTGGCAGTTAAAAGCTGAAATCCAAGAGCTTTGATTCTGTACCTGTCTGGCTACAAAGTGCATTGAGGCTATGTTGCTCAATCAATACCTAGCACCAAGGTAACTAGCCCAAATCAGGTATGTTTCAAATGTCATATATTTTTCAGTTCTATCATACATTTTTCAGTTCTATTTACAGTGCAATTTGGAATGCTGGTTGCTTTGACAAGCAACTGGGAGCTTTCCTACCTCCATCAAGGTGCCATTTTGCTGCTTTGCAGTATCAAAACAGTACTCTTTGACTACCTAAATCCCATTCATGCTTCACACAATCATTTAATAAAATTAAGCTGGAGGAGCTTTTTTATCAGCATGTATATCTTTGGTGGTATCCTAGAATCTTTTTATCTAGGTGAGAAAATAAATTCTGACCTGCTAACTATTTTGTGTTTGTTGGAAAGAAAATGGAGTCAGCAGAAGGTGCCCTACCCTTCAGTCATGAGAGGAACAGAAACACAAATGCTGTGTGGCCCTACTCACTGTTAACTCTTTACTGAATAAATGAATATGTAATAATGATTGTGTTTAAAAGTTTGTGAACTCCTACAGAAACAGGAGTTGGCTTTATTTGAGTGACGATTGGAAGAAGATGATGGGCACAGACAGAGCTGAAAAGTAATTGTTTTCTGAGGAGTATGGTCAGGATGAATGGAAGGATTCAGACAACCTTTACACAGGCATGTTCACAGACATTTACATTCTGTTTCTACCAGTTGGGCCTTGTGGTTTGCTGTCATGCTCCTAGCGGGTAGACCTGTGTGGTGCTAGGAGTTGTACTCGATGATCCTTATGGGTCCCTTCCAACTCGGGATATTCTATGCTTCTATAATTCTACTGGCATATACTCATACTATGTAGAAGCAAAATCTCCACTTTCTGGCAGTGCACACTGTCCTCATGATGTCTCAATAAAACAATGTTCTATACCTGCAGAAGATAATTACTATTTGCTTTCAAGATATTTTGAGCAGCGCACAGTTTTCACCGATAGATCAGTCCTTAGATTTTCTGCTCTGGTCTAAAAATAAGTACATATTTTAGTCTTTATCTTGAATGGCTTTAACCAGAAGATTTCTAATTTTGAGATTTGTGACTTGAGCCTGCTTTACTTCTTAAAGTCCCATTGCCTAGCAGTACATACTACCAACTTTGGAACAATATCTTTATTTTCTAATGTTGTTGTCTTACTATGATATGTTTTACTTAATACATACATTTTACTTCACATGTTCATGTATGAAGTTCAATACTGCTGACATTCTCAAAGCCGCAGTGTGCACATGTTTAGTGCTAGATTGTGCCTTTGGAGTAAGGGTACAGGAGGTACAGCTACTTGGAAACACAGTTCCATTCAAGTTACCAGGTTGCTCAAGGACATGATACTGCCTTTGTTTTTCTCCCAAAGCTGGCTGTGCATTTGGCCACCTCTGCTCTCTTCTGAAACATATGAAGAAGTATATGCTTATTCTGAGGTCCTGGTCAATGTATCACAGCTGATACCCCATGTAACCATCATGTATCACAGCTGATACCCCATGTAACCATCTATCTACCATCTGATCTATAATTTCATACCTTTTAGATGAAAATATGATGTATGTAGTTTCTTAATTTTAACTGTTATGAGTAATACAACTTTTCCATATATTTCTACAAGAACTTTGTGATGTCACTTCTTTTTAAGTACGGTAGTGTATTTGCTGTTGGAGGGAGAAGGTTTCTAACAGTTGTCTAGTGTTCTACAAGGTGGGTCGGACAGATCTTTTCTGTTACTGTAATTGCAGTTTGTCACACGTCTTGTAGATGATGTAACATGCTATTGTGCTTAAATTTGCAAGTGGAAGGATTAAAATTTCACCAAACAAATTGAATGTTTTACTAAAGGACCTCGTCTCTCCATTTTCCTTGTCAGCTGACTTCACCTTGACTCAACATTACTAGCATACATATGCAAGAATCATGAAGTATTATTCATTTTAGGACCCGTTTTTTATTCTGTGTTCACCAACTCCACAGAAGCTGCTATGCATTATTGAATATATATGTAGGACTGTGCCATAGCTGTGTAAATGAGATATTACGAACTGTGGTTCTGCTTATCCAGTAAAATTTATAGCACAAATGAAGCATTTCACATTCATTTCAAATGATTTGTTCATGGCATTTGCATATCATAGTCAGCACCCTTGTTGTGAAAGAACTTTCTAGTTTTAAGTGTCCTAATATGTTAATTGCTTTGCTTTGTGCAATTACTGAATGGTCTGCTGGTGTTTAGAAAAGTTTTGTAAAAAAATCATTATTATTTAGGTGATGAAATATTTAAGGAAAGAGATGGAAGATTACAAAACAATATCATCATATTCTCATATCTTCTTGCTTCCCATACTGTATTTTTTTATATATTATATATTTCATATGCATTAATTACCATTATATATTTCTTATACATAATATATTTCATTTACTTATTCTTTAATGAAAAACTTAGGGATGGTCACTTAACTGTCCTTAAGGCCTGCCACAGGATGTTAAGACTCTCTTTGGACTACTCTTTGGTTTGCATTCCACCATTGCATCCTATAGCACTTCACGTGCTTTTGCAGAGAGGCTACAGAATTTTCCCATCCTGTTCATCCTGTTATGCTTGATAAGCATAGCACTTTTCAGGAAAGAAAAAACCCTTGGGTTTCCATTCTGTTGGAACTGCAGAATTGGACTGCAGAATATAAAAGGCGGCCACCAAAACCATACCAATATTTTTCAATGTGAGTTGCTGCCGTTGTGCTGGTCCTGTGCATTTGTCAAGAGCTCACAGCTCAACTGTCAAATGAAATCTCTTGTTAGAGCACATCCTATACAGACCATGAATCCTATACAGACCATGAAGGTATTCAGTATCTTCTGTATAACACAGTGTATATATATATAGTTATATATATATAACTATATTGCAAAACAAACAGAGAATGTAAAATAAATCTTAGATCATCAAACATCTAATTCCTGTGAAAGTACTCAACAGTAGTGGCAATTACAAGAATGTTGACAAACTGTTGGCAAAGATGTCAGATATTTCTGCAATTGATGAAGCATAGAAAGCTAGTTGCTCAAGTACTGCAAGCAAGTTGGAAAGATTTGCCTACTACCATATGCCTTTAGTATTTACTAAATATTATTATGACTTATATTATTGTTGGTCCGCAACTGAAAAGCAGGAATCAATTTCCAAGCAGGAGAAAATGTATAAATGAAAATCTTATTATCAGAATCCATCCAGTTATTTGGGTAAGAGAAAAAAAAAGTATTATTTAAGATAAGTGTATTGAAAAAAGAAAGTAGAACCAATATTGGCTGAATTCTGCCTAGATATATTAAGGAAGTTTATACTGACAAAAATTATCTTGAATTTGTCCAAATTTAACAAATAATTTGTATTTCTTTCCAGCTTTGTTAAAATACTCTTTTTCACACAATTGCTTAGTGTGATCCAGACTAATGTAAACTTTACAGGTTTTAATGTGCATTTCGAAGATCCTGGTCACTTACTGTAAAGATATGCCTAGTTCCTATGATGGACATTTCATTTTGATCCTTGGAGTTTTGACAGTACATATGACATTTACCTCTTATTTACTATATTTTATGTGTACTGAAAAGAATCAAATCTGTGTTTAAAGGCTCTTCATATCTAAATACTAATAGCTTTTATATATTCATAAATGACTAGAAAGGATGTGGTTATTTTTAACTACCTAACAGGAATGTATAGAAACTTTAATGTTTGTTGTTAAAATATGTACTGTGATGTTCAGGTTCAGAGCTGACAAAGAGACTGAAGTACCAAAAGGAATGTATTCTCAGTATTTTTTGAGTCAACAAACTTATTTTTGTTTGGCTTCCAATTTGTAATGAAAACTTACATTTTGGAATAAGACACGAGTAATAGAAATGTTGCTGAACTTAATTCAAGCTTTCGAGTATATCAGTACAGTTTTCAGATTAAATGAATTGAGCATGACAAATACCTCTGTGTCAGTATTTTGATTAACTTTTACCCTTACTTCATCCTAATGTATTAGCATGAGTGAAATCTCTTCCATTGTCTGGTTGCAGTTCAGGAAGGTGAAAGACATCAAAAAAAAAAAAATACATTGGGAGAAAGGGTACGAAGCACCTTATCACCATGCACTTACATGTGGGACAGTGGTTAATACCTTGCACAGACATTTAGGAAATAGGACTTTCTTCCTTGTCTTTGACTCTTCTTTGACTTTGTGTTGCTCTTCAAATAAGTCATTTTGCTTTCATTTGTCAGCTTTTGTAAAATGGAAATAATGTTCTATACGTGGTTTCCTTTAGGATAGTAAAAAGCTGAAGTGTTAAGTGAGTAATTTTCCTGTAACCCATAAGAACTGAAAAGGAAAAAGCAATAAAATCCAGGTTCAGAAGCAGAATCTGATGAGCTACGTTCTGCAGTACTCTGTTACTGTTTGCCCTGAGGCCAAAATTCTTGTGTAGTGGGATGGCGGTAGGTACATCCAAGCTCCTATTTGTGAACTAAAAGCTTTAGGGTGGAGCTGAAAGGCCTTTTACACAACCCTGCTTCTATAATTGGGTATTATAGGCTTATACAGTAGGAATGAAGACTAAAGTATGTGCAGCCCTAATAGCCATCAAGTGTATTGTACAACTGAGAATTCTAACACCCTAGATTTCTCTTTGTTAGCAGGCATAGTTGTAGGTGTTAAAAAAGGGCCTTCTTTAGTCTTAAATAACATCATATTTGTAAGAAGTTTTGAAAGCACAGGACTGATAATCAACTAACTCAGATGGTATCTGTGCAAGTAGGCTGTTATTATGTGATGTAAATTTAACAAGCCAAAAATTGCTGTAGGGAAATAGGATAATCGCTGTGGTCTTCTCCTATTGGTAGGACTATGATTTATTTTTTTGGAGATTCTAGATAGATTAATATTTTTCTAAAATGACTTGCAATATGGAAAAAAATCCTGGAATATAAAGAATCATGGAAAAAAATTTGAAACTCATAGATGCGCATATTGAAGCCATCCCAAAATTTGGAGATAATTTGAACAAGTATTTCGGGACTGAGAACAGTGATAAGAAAAGGAGTGTTGAAAGGAGACAGAAACTTTAATAATGAAGGATTTCAATACATCTTCAACTACAAAACATTAATATTGAAATAGGAGTTGGGAGAACTATTCCTCATTGATTTAGTGTGGAGTTTTCCTGTGTCTTTCTGGAATACTAGTGATCATTGTGTTAAACCTCCTGTATTACAGGAAACATGAGTTTGATGCCATAAAGCAATTCCTACATTCCTAAAATCATATTAAAAGGAGATCAGGTAGCAGAAAGAAGAAAACAACAAGAGCAAAGTGTTGAAATAGCTCTAAGCTCATAAGCTTTTGCCCCATACACACCTGTTGTATAAAAGATGTTTCTTCTGTTAGAGTAGTCTAAAATCCCTCAATAGGCTTGAGGCATGATGGAAGACAGCAAATCTCTACCGCCATAATTTGCTTTGATCATATAATTTACTTAAAAAAATAACAGCATTCATTTTGTTCTAAAAAGGTTTTTCTCTTCTGGTTTATGTGCTGTTTGTTGTCAATAAACCTTGGAGACAGGAAAGCCTATTTGATACCAAATGTCTTCAGTGAATATTTAATAAAGACCTTTTTAAGACCTTTTTTTTTTTTTTTTTCATTTCTCTAACAGTGTTACTTTGCTTCTCTCAAAAAAACCAAACCTTTAAAATGCCCCTTATAAAAGGTTTTGGTCTGCTGAGATAGAAACCAAAAATCCCTCCAGTTATCTAAAGAAGATGAGCTTGAGAAACAGGTTCCCTTAAGTTCCCCTGTTGTCACGACCTAATCGTCATCTGACTGCTAAGTTGAAGACATAAATTCTTATTGTTACTCAGTATTAAGCCTGTTTGATTGAATGTTACGAAATGTTAAATGAGCTTATGTTATCCTTTGCCTTGTACAGCATCAGATGAGTTGAAACTGTCTTTTTTTGTTACACAACTCCACAGGCCAACTTTTACTGCCATACCTTACTGAATTTAATTTTGAATAATATTATTCAATCAAATTCAATTCATTTAGTTAATGACTCCTCAGAATCACTAAATGTGTGGTTACTTAGCCATTAAGTAGCATAAAATAAATTTTTACAATAGAGCAAGATAGTGAATTTTCACTTGCCTCTGTGTGTATATATCATATGAGTTACTTATTTTCTATTTTTGTAATGAGTTTGAACAAATGGGTCAACATTAAAAAAACCAAAACCAAAAACAAACAAAAAAACGTTTTGACAAATCTTCTAATCTTGTTAAGATATAAAGATCTTGGGGGATCTGGAGCGTATTTTCATTGCAAGTTTTTTAAAAAAAATTCCTGGTGGGGAGCTGCTGTAACGCAGGGGCAACTGAATGTGTTTGGAGAGGTGGAACAGATGCTGAGCAGCTGCTGTCTAGCTGCAGCGAGGATGATAGCAATGCAGACAAGTCTTGGGGATACATAAACATGTATATAAATAAATGTGCATGTGTGCACATATGCGTAGGCATGCACATGCAACTTAACTCACAGTTCTAGGGTTCTTTCCCAATTGCTGTGTAGACATAGGAATTGTGATTCTACCTTTACACAGGGGACTTCAAAAGCCTAAATGAGAATGTTTGCAGTCACTTAGAAATCTTTCGAGGCAATGCTTAAGACTGGATGTACTGTGTTGTTTAGCACATTTATTCTTCCATTAGACATGCCAAGGAGGGAAGGATTTTTTTCCTGTTTATAAAATGGAAGCAGAGTTTTCCTTGTGGCATCAATACCTTGAAGTACAAAGTTAATATTGCTCTGAACCAATTCACATCTACCCACAAAAATCTGTAGTTTGAATTAAGAGGTGTGCTTTAAACTTGAGCAAGTCATCTGCTTGCAAGTTATCGGCTGAAGTTCGAGTTCTTCTTACCCTGTCTAATAATGCAGTGAAAATACATCTACAAGCCTGAATAAGCACACGGGCATTGATTGCTAATGAAATCAATTCACTTGATTTATAAATAGAATAATTTATTTATAAACTGGAAGCCTTTTGCTCAAGATTGGCCTAGCATGTGGTTGTGTACCTTAAGGCTTTAAATTATTAAATTAAACTAAATTATTTTTGCAACATAACTCATTTAAAAATAATTTTTGTAAAGCAGACTTATTTATCCCACTTAAAATTCTTGGTGGGCAGTCAGATTGTATGTACTTCTTATTGTTTATAGTTGGATAGAAGTGTGGAAGCCCTAGGAAGGCAACTCAGAAGTTGAAAAGGTTTCTTATTCATGCTAATTTTCCTTATGTTTCCTACCTTTTTTTATATTTACAAAATTACTTTGAGTGGGCTGTTATGTGAACTATGGCATTCTTTCAGGCTTTCTTTCTTTGTAGGGAAATTTTATGCATAAAGCCTTACTTTTCATGCTCCCTCTGAGTTTAAAAACTTGTCCACTGACCAGTATAGTAATATATTCTAATTACTCAAAAATAAAGAAAATACAGTAAAGAAGAAACATATTTGAAGCAGTGGCATATTGTCAGTAATAAGCATAGAAGACATCAGAGGCTTAATTTGAAAAGCAAACCTGTGCTTTGGAATGACACTTTTTCCTCATTGTCACTGTGAAGAATGGCTGTCATTTTCGCTGTTAGAAAATAAAGGCATCAGTGAATATTAAAGTAATATCAGCACTTAATGTAATACACAGTTAAGTGTAGACATGAAGACGTGAAAATTAGTTTGTGATTGTGCATGCTTAAATTACACTTTGGGATTCTTGTGTATTGCATATCATTTGAAAAACATTGTAAACTATGTGGTAATTCTTTCTGTCCAAGGGAAGAAAGCAACTTAGGGGCTTTGAGGATAGATAATGCCTCTGTGTAAATCTGGTAAGAGTCAGCAGTACTGACCTCACTGCAAAGATGTTCTGCTCAATCTAGTTCCACAAGAAAATAAAAAGAACAAAATCTTAAAAATGAACTTGATGTATGGAAAACTATCTCAACAAATACAATATTTACATTTCTTACCAGATTGCATAGCTACATTATGTTTTCTTGAAGATTTTCTATTTTGGCAATTAAGTTGCTGATGGTTTATTTAGATTTTTGTTTTGCACTGGGTTAACTGCATTAGATATGTTTAAGTTTTGCAAAAGCCAGACATGTCAGACACCAAACTCTGGAGATGACAGTGAATTTCTGTTAAATACAGAGGAAAACTTAATATTGGATCTTTGCTTTTTCTTCATGAGGGTAGTGTTGACTCTCTCCACCCTGAAAGCCCATTAACTGGCCTTTAGCCAAGGGTCACAAATTCTCAGATAGGCAAAATAGCTTATAGCTATACAAGTATTGTATACAAGGTGTCAGTAGGATTTTACACTGATAGTAATGTGTCATATGCATCCTAGCTGTGCTGTGGGATCCTAGGGTATTCTCTGACTCAGAGAATTCAGAAAGGTGCAGTATATTCTCCTCTGTTTATCTTTCTTGTGAACATATGTCTGTTAATGGTCCTGCCTTCAATATTTTCACACTGCTGCCTTATAAAAGGCAGTAGATTAGGAACAGTCATTGGAAGTACTGCTTCATTGCTTCCTTGCAGCTCTGCACAGTGTGCAGCTTTACCCATAGAAGGTCTGGATAGCTAGACATTTGATCAAAGTGTAAGGGGCAGTCTGGAACTTGTATCTGAAGATGCACTAGTTGACCCTACTGTCTTTTTTCTATATGAATCAAACTGTTCTAATGTTAAATCTCTTTATAAAAATACTACAGAACTATGAATGTAACTATAGAAATAGAAATCAACCTTCAAAACTTAAGGCAAACAAGTGAGAACCACAATGTGCACAGGCTAATCCTGGCTAATAATGCTTAGGTGAAGTGTTGTGTCATGAAAACCAAGATGTAGACATCACAGATATGATTCTTAGAACCTTTCAAATAAGTAGTTCTTTTTTGTCTGGGGTGGGTATGGGGTGGGTATTGTGTTTGAAAGCGATTCTGTTAAGATTGGCAGTTTTGATGTTTGACTTTTTTTTGGGGGGGGAGGGATGTGTTTTTTTATTGATATATTTATAAATACATTTGCAAACTGCACATACTACCAGGTTTCTGCCCAAACAGCTGATTCTGTGTTTTCCTGTCACTGGGATGCTCCTGAGAACACCTGTAATAAAAACAATCCATTTTGGAGGACTGAATATCAGCCATGTTTTTGCAACTTTTTAATCACATTGAAACACTTCTGTGTTTTTTAGAGTGACTGTTGCTGTGAAGAATTTCAAGCATTGTGAAAAGAGATTGTATCATTGAGCCTATCATGATCAAGTTTTAATATGGTGGATTCAATGTGATTCTTAGAACAAGATGTAAGGGAAAATCTTAAGTTACAGAAGACCCTACATACTGAGCAGTAGTTGATTAAAAAAAAAAAAAAAAGCTAGTTTTTACTGGGGATATCATTAATTCTAAAGAGTTAAAGAGAATGTGAGTTGTCTTCTCATGTTCAAATATTTTGATGTTGTCACTATGGTATATCTAACAATGTACATGCAATAGCTTTTTCTATTTCCTGTACTTTTTCGGATTTTTTTCTTGCCTTTATACTTCACAGAAACTCTCCTACCAGATACTTCCGTATTTAAAAACAACAACACACACACACAAAAACACCACCAATAAAAAAAATATTATTGTTTACCTTAAATGTTTCAGGTAACTTTATACCTAAACAGTTAAAACAGTTTTCCCTCTCTGCAATAGGAGTCGGGGGTAAATATGGAGAAGATTGGTTTCAGTTCAGGCAGATATTACTCTGTTGGGTTCAAATAGCTGACAATACAGGTAAGGTCTTCAGAAATGCAGTGATGTTCAAAGTAGTAACTCTGGTAACTAGTTACAAAGTAGTGCATTCAACTGAATAAAGCCACACTGTGATTTTCAATTGCATAAAGCCACACTGTGATTTGAGAGGGAAGGATCAACATAATTCCAGACTGTTCTGCTAAAAAGTAGTATTAACTACAATTTTGGACCCGTCTAAAATACATAATCTAAATATGGGGCAGGTCAATGCTTCTCTGGCTGGTCATTCTCAAATGTGACTTTTTTATTGGCTAATGAGAAATATCACATTGAAAATGGATGATAAATGAGTGGGCAGCATTTTAATATACTCTTTTTTTTTTTTTTTTACTGATTTCATTTTAAGGATAGAAATCTACTTATTCTTAATTTCCGTTGTCACAGTTACACTTTTGCAGCTGCTACTCAGTGACCACATTTTGCTGGTAAACTTGGAAGTGGCAGCATAAGATATTCAGCGTGAAGTGGTTGGGGATGCCTTTTATGGCTAATTGAGTCCAAGTATTAGCTTCATTCAGAAAGAGCTGTGTGCCTTTAGAGGTTAGAAGAAAATTTTTCACTCAGAGTGTGGTGAGGCACTGGAACAGGTTGCCCAGAGAGGCTGTGGATGCCCCATCCCTGGAGGTGTTCAAGACCAGGTTAGATGAGGCCCTGAGCAGCCTGATCTAGTGGGTGGCATCTCTGCCTACGGCAGGGGAGTTGGAACTAGATGATCTCTGAGGTCTCTTCCAAACCCAGGCCATGCTATGATTCTATGATTCTGTGATTCTATGATTTACAATGCAGAAGTTGTATTATAGGACCACTTCAGAGTATTACATTGTTTTGGGATTACTTTTGGTTTTGTTTAAGAAGGTATAGTAATGTTTCCACCCAATATTTAAAGTAGGGGGAAAGATAAAGAGACTGAGATAAATGAGGGGGCAAACATTCAATAGATGAGACTTTAAATATTTGTCTCTGCCCTAATGTTGTCCCTTCTCAGTTTCCCCCTTGTAAAATACCTTATTACCTCATGCTTACACTCTCCTATTACGTATTTATTTTTTCACAGATTCAGAATCCAATCTAAAAAAATCTTCCAAACCCATCGTGTCATGAAATCATCTCTCATTGCATTCAAACTACTGATGCCAGAATCATGTCCTCATTGTCTTAGAATCTGAAATAATCTAGACTTTTGCTTATTCTGTGTAGCATTGCTTTACAAATGTGTATTACACAATAAATATTTCTAACAGAAAACAAATAAGCAAACAAACACAAACAACACCATATTTCCCAATATCAGTGTCACAAGTGTGAAATAAATCATTTTCATGCGTTCAGAATTTACCCTTGTGAATGGGTATGGGAAGAAAATGTTGAACAAATCAATGCAGTGTGAATGATTGGGTATTAAATAGAAAACAAACAAACAAACAAACAAGAAAACTTATTAGATACCTGAAAAAGATCCAAACAGAAAAGATACTGATAATGTTTTTTTAAAGTATAGTTAAGAGAAATGAAAATGGCAATGTATATATATTAAAAAAAAAAAAGAATACAATAAATAAAATGAAGAAGATATCTAGTATGAATTTATGAGTTAGATATCTGAAAGATAAGTACTCTGCAGAGGAAAAACAATATGTTGGGATTGTGAATAAAGACAATAATAATTATTTCATATAGAAAAACTACAGAATCCTTGTAATGGTGAGGATTTTTTATTGCTTAAGGATAGGAATCAATGAAGCCTTTTTAAGAACATCACTCTACTAGAAAAAATTTAAAGTCTGAAAAAGGACACCAGCATTTAAAAAGTGGAAGTAAGAGGTTGCAGACAGTGGTAGGCTGATTAGAATTACCCTAATGCAAAGAAAAATCCTACAGAGGACAGATAACTGGAGGCAATCAAAGTGCATGATACTTTTGGAATTAGTTAACAAGAAATTAACTAACAAGAAATCTAATACTGAGAAATAGTCTCATGAAACAACTTTAATATACTTTGTTAGGTTATGCATTTCGGCAAAGTTGACATATTTTGTTCTCTAAATTATTAATTTACTTTGATCAATTTAACCTCATTAAAATTAGTATTCTGCAAAGACCAATGCATCCCAGATTTAATAACTGATATCCCAGAGAAATTGTAAACAGAAAAATCAGGTAATGGGGTTGTAACTATTTAGGGCCACAGGATCGTTTCTTGTCCTGAGGCTGTTTATGATCATTATAACATATCTGCAAGGAAACCTGAAATTGCTGCTAGTAAATATTATAGGTGTCATAAACATTGGTTAAGCAACTATCAAAAGAAACAAAATCAGAGGGAGTTTTACAGCACAATATAGATTGCATGCTAGCCTAATTTCACTTGCGATTCATGAATAAATGGTATAAATCATACATACATAAACATCACACATACCCATTCAGAAAACTAAATTTTTGAGATGTTGTCCTTTGGCAAAGAATTTAAGTGTTGTGTGTAGCCTATTGTCCATAATGCAAATTGGTAGCAACAAGAGCAACAGTCATTTGGCAGTACTTGAAAGAAAAATCAAATAAGGAATAAGCAGCTGCTACTACACTGGCATTAGAACATTTTTAATGAAAACAATATTGTCTTAACTCTATTGATCACATATTCAAAAGATTTTTGACCAAAATTGTGTGAATAATTGATGATTTCCATTCTTTTATTTTTTATTTTTTCCTCACAGAATTGTAGAATAGTTTGGTTTCTATCATCTAGTTCCAAACTCACTGCCATGGGCAGGGACACCTTCCACTAGACCAAGTTGCTCAAAGCCCCATCCAGCCTGGCCTTGATCACCTCCAGGGATGGGGCATCCACAACTTCTCTGGGCAGCCTGTGCCAGTACCTCACCACTCTCTGAGTGAAGAATTTCCTCCTAAGATTTGGTCTAAATCTCCCCTCTTTCAGTTTAAAGCCATTACTCCTTATCCTGTCACTACACTCCCTAACAAAGAGTCCCTCCCCAGCTTTCCTGTAGGCCCCGTTTAGGTAGCGGAAGGCCTCTCTCTATAAGGTCTCCCCAGAACCTTCTCCTCTCCAGGCTGACCAACCCCAGCTCCCTCAGCTTGTCTTCGTAGGAGAGTTGCTCCAGCCCTCTGGTCATCTTCGTGGTCTTCCTCTGGACTTGTTCTATTTCTTTCATGTCCTTCTTGTGCTGGAGGCCCCAGAGCTGAATGCAATACTCCAGGTGGGGTCTCACAAGAGAAGAGCAGAGGGAAGAATCACCTCCCTAAGCCTGCTGGCCTTGCTCTGTTAATGCGTTCCAGAATGCAGTTGGCCTGCTGGGTGCAAGCTAATATTGCTGGCTCATGTCAAGCTTTTCATCTACCAGAACGCCGGAGTCCGTCTCCTCAGAGCGGCTTTCAATCCATTCTGCACCCAGCCTGTATTTGTGCTTGGGATTGCCTCGACCCAGGTGCACGGCCTTGCTCTTGGCCTTGCTGAACCTCATGAGGTTCGCACAGGCCCACTTCTTAAGTCTGTCCAGGCCCCTCTAGATGGCATCCCTTCCCTCCAACATGTCGACCGCACCACACAGCTTGGTGTCATCAGCAAACTAGCTGAGGGTGCACTTGATCCCACTGTCTGTGTCACCAACAAAGATGTTAAACGGCACTGGTCCCAGTACGAACCCCTGAGGAATGCAACTTGTTATTGATATTTCTTGGAAACATCTTCCTAGCCTAGCTAATGTGATACAGGCATCTTCCTGTGAAGATCTGTAGAGTAGGTGCTGCATGTGACCAGTCCAGATGAAAACAGCTTCTCTGTGCCTCAAAGTATAGGACTCTTTGCATTACTCTGTCAGTTTTAACATTGACTACAGAAATTAAGGCAAAATAGATTAGTTCTGAGAAGAGAACCAAGACATAATTCTGAGCTTGTTTGCATTTTTTTTTAGTAAACAATTCTTTCTCATTCTTTCTTTATGAGACTCATCTTAAGTGTTTTTTTACTCTGTATTATATAGATTATATAGATTATCTTGATTTACTTATGAAAAAAATCACAATGTCCATTCCTTTTTTTTTTTTTTTGTGAAAACATTTTAAAGAAAATCTTGTAATAGTATTGTTGAAACAGAATTTGGAAGGAATGAACAATTCTACCTTTTTTTTTTTTCAAATTTCTTAAGAAAAAAACAGCATTGAATAAATTTCAAATCATAAAAATTTCAGCCAGTTTTGGTTCATTAAATTATTATATGAATTTAGGATTTGTTTTTTCTCAGTCAAGCATGTTAAGATTTGAAAGTGCTATCTTTAGAGAAACCTTAATGCTTTTGAAAGTCTCTGATGCTTTATTTTTTTTCCCCAAATAAGCTGTCAAAATAATTTAAAATGAGTTGTATTTGCTTCCCATGAAATTTTTACAACATAAAATTCCAGTAAGAGTGATGATCGTGATTGGTGAATAATAGGGGCCTAAGGAAGCTGAATTAAGCTGGTCTCTCAGCTGTAGAGATCTGTTATGAATATGTTTCTATGGGATTTGACCTGCTGCTTGTCCTGTTGCAAAATAATCCTTTTGTGACAAAAGAAGTTCTTGTAAGCAGGAGTCTAAGTTGAATTGACTCAAACTTAGAGTTTTTAAACAAATACTAGTTATTTGTATTGCCACTGAAAGATGGTGAATCTGTCATTCAGCTGTTTAGCATTTTAAAATGAATTATTTATTATTCTGACATCTCTGTTCTTTCTCTGATATACAGGAAAATTGCTGGTGAAAAGCAAGTGTATTTATGCAAATAGAAACTTGAGTTAGACTGACTCAGTGGGATACGTATTCTTTAACAATAGCATGTTGTGTGTTTTTGTTTCTGCATTAAGACAATTTAATATATATATATATATTTTTTTCCTGAATTCCTTTGTTTATGTTCAGCAAGGCAGATAGTTACAGGAGGGTTTTCTATAAAATGCTTGGTGCACTATACTAGACATAGAGATATTTCTATGGTCTTTCTATGTTCTTAAGTATTTTTTTAACCTCTAGAGAAACTGCAGTATTTTTCAGTGTGGCTTCTTCATTTATCCCCTTTGATTTTTTGGACTATTTTTTCAAGTTCAAGTGAGAGATACAGTACTTAATTAAAATACTTCCGAAGTTATTTATGGCTTTAGAGTGTGAGTACGCATTTACTGTGAGAATGAACTGGCACTGCCTTTACTCCCCAGTGTTCTCTGGAAAACTGTCCCTTCTTTTGGTTATGGCTCAGAGTACTTGTATCTTCCCAACCTCTTTTCCTCAGTTGTTTTCTGTGGTTATACAGATATTGTTGAAACTATACATGGATTTTTCTTGCTCCTTTAATCTCACTCTTGCTAGTTAATTGATGCAGAAGTGGATTGTTTAATTAGTTTTTGATTGATTGCATAATTTGGCTGTTGGTTGTTTCACATGTAAAGGGTGGAAGTGTCATTCACATAATCACTATTTAAACTCACTTCCCTGTCTGGCTCAGACTTCTTAAGTTGTTTTTTGTAAGCCAAAATGTTAGCATATTTTGTAAGTCACAACTAAAGGAACAATAATCATATATGCATCAAGTCATGTTACAGAAACCATCTCTTTCTCAGTGATTGTTGAAATCCAAACACAATGCATAAATACCGTAAAGAACAAAATTACTATTTTATATATGCATGGAATTGCCTTGTTAGTTGCAATGTGAAATTTGGGAAACATTACAAAAGTGCAGAGCATCATATTGAGAGAATAGCTGCTGATCCTCTCAGACTAGACTTGGAGCTGAAAAGCAGGAATTTTCCAAAAATCTATTATATGGAAAGAATGGGGAAGAGGAGTTCTGGTTTAAGCTTGCATAGTACAAGGAATATAGGGCAGATAGGAAGTTGCCCCAAATGACCTGATATGCTTTGCACAAACAATGTTTCCACATTCATGTAACTCTGACTTCCGCTGAAGTGAAGCCAAGCTTTCACCCCTTACCAATATGTTGGTAATCTGCTAATTATATTTTAGGAGCCTGGAGAAATCCTGTGTTAAAAGAGACAAAACTTTCTCCTTGGCCTTTTATCTGAACTCTTAAAAAGTACTCTTATGTTAGAATGGTTACATTAAAATACCTTTTATTGAATATATTTTAGTGAAGGTTCAGATAGCAAGATGCCTAGAATATACAAATATATCCAGTTTCTCTATCCAAAGTCTCAAAATGTTAAGTATTGAATATTGCAGAATACAAATGAATTATGAAATTATTGTCTTTAGATGAGATAGTTATAGTTTGCAAGAGGAGGTAAATTACTTATCAGTTTAGATCATACTTTGTCATTTGTTCAAGGCTGTCCAAGGCTATGATTCACTGGATATTAAAGGCTAAAACTGCTTAATCTTGAGTATTTGATGTTCACTCTATCAACTGGATAGGATTTTCAAGGAGATACCAATAGAAGTCTTTTAATCTGCTGGTAGAACATATCAAGTAAATCAAATGATGATGACAATGACAATATAATATCTGCTCAAAACATTAGTAAAACAGCCAATTCATGTCACTTCCACAGCTCAGTAGACTCATAATATTTCCCAGTTTAATCCATGTATGTTTTCAATGTAGCTAGTTGTCTGCAAATTATTAACAGACATTGGATTATAGTCAAGAATAAAAATAACTGTTAAATGACTGTATTTTTAATTGATGAAACATTCACTGAAATTCACTGTGAGGCACTGGAAAATTCATCATTAGGATGCTGAATATAGTGAGTTATAGAACAAACAGACCATAATCCACTGGGGTGGTTTAAGTTTAATATTTTTTGCTTAGTTCAGGGTTACTAGATAATTGACAAGTGATAGATGAATTTTTGTATGCAGATGAATATTTCTTTTTATATAAATAATCCCCATTGAAAATATTGAAATCCACCCCCCGTCTAACATGCCAAGTCCCAGTTTTTACTGGAGTCACTAATTTGTATGTGATGCCTTATTTCAGTAAATAAGCAAAAGTAAGTATAAATCTGAATCTTCGGAACACCCGCATAAACTGAATCTGGCAAAGTCTTGCTATAAATTCCTCTTAGGTGTTTTCGAAGTGTTGAAGTTGAGTTTTCATGTACAAGATGACACATGACAGGTTTAAAATCATTAAGCTGGTAGACTCTGTAGTCTTTATTTTAGTTTCACCGTTATTGACAGTAGCCCTCTTCCCTCGAAAACAAAACCAAGAATAGAATGCAACTCTGCAAACTGGAGCCTTTAAAAGATTGAAACTTCAGAATTAATATCTTCAGAAAAAGGCTGTGCATTAACCTCTTTTATCTGTTTTGCAATACAATCTTTAGTTTCTTGGGGACATCCAAGATATATATATATATATTAATTTTATTTTAACAGGGTGTTATAGAAGTGTAAGATTTTTCCAGGCTTCTTTTAATCTTTAAATGTTGTCTTTTGTCTTACTGCTTTCCATTTATATCCTGTCCTGAACACAAAATGACTAATTTCCTTCTTAATATTTTTGTCTTCTAAGTATTTATTATAATTATATTGAACATTTAAATAGTTCTAAAGCATTAAGAAATTAAAACAAATGACAATTGCCTGTGAAGTCAGGTAGAGGGATTACCTCTGTTTAGTATACAGTAAATGGAGTTACAAAGATGTTGTAAGTGAGATTTGCCCATTAACTCCTAGTGCTCACATAAGACTTCTGGAGCACATTTCGCCCCATACCCCCCACCCCAAATACAGGAAATCACAGCTGGAATCTTTGGGAAATTTTGCTGCTGAACTGTAACAGCTCTTATTTCTGCTTGTTAAAACATGCACAAATAAAAAAGGACACAAAGTGAACACTGATTATCTTTTCAATAAGATATCAAAGGCATATTCTTACAGTGGGTCTATTCTAAAGTATGAAGATGTCAGTACTATAGTTTGTGAAAGTTACTGTTAACACTGACGAAAAAAAGTATCATAACCAAACTTGTTTTCAGTATCCAGATAACTGTTCTGCCTTGCAGAAATTTTGACTAAAAATTTTAATACTTAACATAAAATAAAATAAATACTTAACATAAAAATAAATACTTAAAAAAATATACAAAAAAATACAAAAAATATACAAAATATATACAAAATATACAAAAAATAAATACTTAACATAAAAAAAAACACAATCTCATTCTCTGAGTTTAAGATTTAAGGTTTAATTAAACATTTTCTTAATTGATATAGTAAGAAGGTTCGTGTGCTTTTGTTCTTTTACATATTTTCTCAAATCATTGTCTTGGCAAAATGGATAATATAAAAAAACAACAAAACCTATTGCAAAATCCCCTTTCCTTTGTAGTAACCTTGTAGGTGTCTGAAGATTCCTCTTGGTCTGGGCTAAGATCCTCAGTTCTTTCACTCGATGTTACCTGCAGTTCTAATCATTTCTCTTGCTCTCTGAAACTTAGACCTTTTAAACAGTGCCAAAGCTAAACTAATGCTCAGGTCTCATTTTGGACAGTCTTTTCAATCTTTCAAGTTTATACTGCTGTTTCTAACCTCCAGCTACTGAAAAGTTCAAATATTAACTATTGAGGCCTGAAAGGTGGACAGGCTGTACTTCTGATGAGATGCCGTGGAACGATAATCACCTTTTTTGTAACTACATTGCACAGCAGACTCATAATCTGAGGTCCATTGTAGCTATATGATTTCTACAGAGCTGCTAGTCAGTAATAGCTCCCCTCCCTGTGTTTGTGGAGCTGATTATTCCTGTGAAAGTTCTGAAATTCACTGGATTTCAAGCTCTGCTAGACTTCCCTAGCTGCTAGAGCACTTCTAATCCTGTTTTCCAGACTGTGCCAATGCAATAACCATTCTCTTTGTTCTACTTGTATAATTAATGAACATATTAAATACTATTGGATGTGGAACAGAATTTGTGCGATATTGCTTTTTGTATCCTTCTGTTTCCACAGTGAATACTCATTATCGGTCTGCAAGTTTTATACTTACAGTAATTTCAGCTGGTAATCCGACCTAGCTTTTGCTTTCTGTAGGGAAAAATGAGAAATATATGTAGTTTATCATTCAGTCTAAAAAATGACTGGTGTTTTACTTCATTTTACCTTTCTTTTGTGCTGGGGTAGTTGACAGGCTTGGTATAAATAGCATTTGATTTAATTTTTACAATAATACTTTTGCTATGGCTCTCTGTAGAATATACTACTTAGTCAGTGGTACAGATGCCACTCAGTTCTTTCTCTGCCATTTGAAAGACTTACCCGATGGATGAGTTGCATTTCTGAATGAGCTCCACTATCTCTTTAAAAATAAGTAAGTTTTAGAGCTAGCTCTTCTTTCCTATTCATCTTCCCTAAATATACCATCTTCTGACTCTTGTGTTGTCTGTTGAGATGAAAGCAAGACTGGAACAAGAGTACCATGACTCCACAATATTCATAGCCTCTGCTTTTAAGGATCTGCAGAAGGGACTATGACAAACTTTAATAATAATAGCAATAACAACAACAACAGCAATAATAATAATAAAAAAAATAACAATACAGATTTTCTCTAGCAGTCTGTAACTGTGAGCAGTTTCAGCAGTGGGATTCTTGCTATGTTAGAACAAAAAAGACTGTTAGAAAGATCTCAATTTCTTGACTGAATGTTGTGGATTTGAATCAGAATGCAGAATTTGATTGTGACCAGAGGTTTTCTGTGTTATAGTAAGTTCAGATTACTGTAATAGTTTTACTGATGGTATTTTGGTGATCTATGTTCTTTGCTATAAAAGCAGAGTAGTTAAATTGGCAAAATGAACAAGGTATGCGTGAATGGAAAGCTGGGAAAAGGAAAATAGGAAAATATACTTTTTTTTTTTTTTTTTCTCTCAGAAATTATCTTCTCTTACCTTAAAAGATGTGTAAAGATGTCTTTATTTCTGTCTGGTTTAGCTTTTGGTGATAGTAATAGAGCTGTTGAAAACACCAAGTTACACTTAATTTAAAAATCAATAAAACCAGATAAGACATTTGCCACTACATCAACTGAATGTTTAGTGGAAACAATCAACATTTTCAAAAGAGTAATTGATACAGTCTTATAGAAGTTTGCCCCATATACAGTAATTTGTCTTTTTTTTTTTTTTTTTTGCGTGTGTGTGCCATCGTGATTTTTCTCCATGATTTAATTTTCTGCGTTTAGAAAGAAATACATACAAACAGCTTGTACATTCCACATATCCTCCTTTTCCCTCAGTGGCTCTTAGAGGTGAATTCTTCATAGTGACCTTTATTTAGAAGACAGTCAATTACAGTCCTAAGAGGAAAAAGGATAAAAACATCTATGCCTGTCCAGTGTAAGAAATGTACGAGAACATATACAGACTTAGTAATGGACAAACACTTCCCAAAAAGCTTTAGGGGTATTTGACTGCTGAGATATTACAAAGATTATTTATAATCTTGGGTATGAGAAACTGAGAACCTTAGAGCATGATGAAAGACAAGAAGATTCTTTTCCTGAGAAAAATGTGATGCTTGCAAAGATGAAGCATGACTAAAAAAAGAATGCTGTTCTAACCTCCTAATATTTTGATAGCCTGTACTGGGTTCAGCAGGGGTTCATCCAGTTGACAAGGACATTGTTTGAAAAAGTAAATATTTGCAAAGATTGTTTAATAATATTGATAATTTAGGATGTTCTTAACTACAAGGCATAAAAGCAAATCTTTCCAAATGAAATTTTTGATCTCTAATGTGTGATTCTTATGCCAGGTGATGTTGTCAGCATAGTTTCCTTGATCAGGTAATTAGCAGCTCTCCTCTTGTTGTTTTGCTGGAGGCAAACAACAGGTCTGTTGTCCCAGTAACAGTATAAGAAAAGAATATTGGGGCAAGAAGTTTCTATTAGAAATAATATAGCTATCTTAGAGTTCGAGTGATTCTCAAGTCAGATGAGAGTGCCAAAGAATTAGATACACCATAGTGGAAGTAAGTCTTAGCATTTTTCTAATTAGTCCTAAACAATAACAGCTGTCTCTTTGGACCAGAATTATTCAGACTTTTAAAAAATAGTATTTTTAGTAGCTAGTTTTAATTTATCCAAGTGAACAAAACACTAAATATACATGTTTAAAAGCAGATGTGAAAGGCCAGTGATTACAATCCAATCCCACCACCACACTGCTTACTTTGTACTTAAAAACGTCCCTCAAAACGGATGCTTTTATTCACAGATACGGTTTGAGGCCCAGCATGAAATTTTAAAGAAAAAACATTAGAATTCTTCTTTCTGGGTCATAACGGCTGCTGTATTTGGTGCAGCCTGTTCCTACTTTGCAACTGGAGGAGCTGAACTTTTTTTTTTTTTTTTTTCCATTTTGTAAGCATAAGGAGTGGGTCAGATGTTATAAAATGACTCCCTTAGCCTGCTGGTACTTAAATCTCATATACATGTTGCTTTTTAATCCTTAAACCTTTGCTTTTCTTCATGCTCTAAAAACCCTCAGTCTTGGTATTATAGAGCAAGCCATACGTATACCTAAGATCCAGAAGTGATAGGCATTCTTTCATTACTTTATACGCATTTCAGATAAACAGGAATTTGCAAGTCACCTCAGTGTGCACTTGCAGGAACTTTCTCAAGCCAAAATGCAATGGTGAGTGCCCTTTTACTTTACAGAAAGCACCTTACACAAAGGTTTTTCCAGAGTGAAAGCCTCCAGCTGTTTTTATCATGTGTATGAAGAAAAGACTCATTAGACTTTGAGGAAAGAAAAAATGTGATTGTAGCTCTGGAGGGTGTGATGATAAAGGCTGTCCAGTGGAAAAGGGAAGAGTAGTTCACTGGTATCTGCTTGAGAATTGCTTTAAGTGTTTTATATGATTCGTAGCATAAAATGCTGAAAAAATCCTTGCACCATGGAGTCATCTCCCAGATAAGTGTCAAAGTAGCTTTAGAAAGAGACGGGAATTCCCTGTTCCACTTGTGAAAGTGGAGTTGTAAGTAGAGTTTTAGGACACAGATGGAGACTCTAGATTTGAAGTGGGCAAGGGCACTTTATGTTGTGCTACTGAAAACCTGCTTCCTCCTTTTTTCTCTTCTGTAAATTCTTTGAAATGTGGATTGTGACTTATTTTGTTTCTGTTTTGCCTAGTAACACATTGGTTGAAGACTTTTCAGATATTGCTCCAATTTCTGCAGTAACGTGATTTAGGTCGAATTTCATGATTGTATCCATGTGCAAACTTTATTTAAACATAGGCCTAAACACGATTGCTTTCAGTGGAACTTAAGCAAGCATTAAGTGTTCTTTGGATTTAAAGCCTTGTAAGTGCTTCCTGTATACTGATGATAAACTACAGAAATAAAAAGCTAGCTGTGTAAGTGTGATAGGCCAAATATATTTGTGTTGATATCAGTTGGCTGCATCAGGTATTCATATGCAGTCTCACTGTCAACCATGGCTGAGTTTTTTTTTTTTTCCTTATAGAGTCTGTTTGTAGAAAATAGTTAAATGAGTGTAATGAAAGACAGTACTGAAATATCTTCAAGTTGTACCTGAGCCAGCGTCTGGCCATGTTCCTTCCTGTGCGTGGGCTTCTTCCTCTCATTCAGCTCCAGAAACAAAAATAACACATACAAAAGAAATTCTGATTTTTTTTGATTCCAGGTGAACTGATGAATGCTGGCAGATGCTGACACTGTGGATACTGTTACTCTCTGTCCTCTTTTTGTCTAGTAAATTTGATTTAGAATCCTGTCATGCAGTGGTGTTTGAGTTAGTAATTTTTAATTGCTCATCTAAAGACATTAAAGGGTAAAACTGACATACTGTAGTTGAATTTACTCCCCCTAAGTCCCATAAAGCAGTCAAACCAAATTTATTTTTTCCAGTCCTCATATCCACAATTGCTTTTTTCTCAAGATAAAGATCTATACAGTAACTAATTACATATAACTATGTTTCTTTAAGCAATAAAAAAAGTTTATGCTATCATATTGTGGTTTTACACTAGGATTACAAGTAGCCTATAAGAACTAAGCACATAAATTCATATATTTTTCTTTATTTCCTCCGTAGTCTCAGTCCTAAACTTAGTTTAAAGCTGACAGATGCCTGCTTTTTTTTTTAATGACATCAGTTGCTTTATTTTATTTTATTTTATTTTATTTTATTTTATTTTATTTTATTTTATTTTATTTTATTTTATTTTATTTTATTTTATTTTATTTTATATTTTTATTTATTTTTTTTTTCCAGATACAGTTTTTAATTCTCATAATACATTGTATTTCTAGAAATAAGACTATGTCTATACAGGAAACAACTGATGTAATTAAAGATCCATTTTTAGACATACTTAGTTAAGCCACTCTATGTTTATATGTAATGTCGCTATATAGTCATACGTGCAGCTTTCAGTAGTTTATTTTGGTCTATTTCATTTCCAAAAGGATTTTTACGGCTCATTTAAGGTCACAGGAGTAGTAAAAGGTCTTTGGTGTGAATGAAATGTAGAGCCATTACACCGAGGCCCGTACTGTAAGCAATAGCTATTGAATTCCTGCCATAAGACCTGAGTGCCTTAGAAAACTTGGGAAGTTAAAAACTAGCCTTGAGACTCAATCATAGACTTCTGCACGTTTCTTTCAGTTTCATGGCTGCATAAATAAATAAAAACGTGCCATTAATTATGTATTAATATTTCCTGATTTACACTTCTGAAAAAGGTAAGCCAGTGCTGTTACTCAGATAAGTTTTCCTTTCATTTGTGACAGAGACCTTATAGAGCAGAAATACCAGATATCCCTGATAACATTGCTTCAGCCATTGTTGGATTAACCTCTTGTCTTTCCCTCTTTCTGCACTTTCTGTTTTCTTAGATATTGATTGATTCTGCTACTTTTAAGAGTTATTTACAATGTGAGTCTATCATCTCTATCTATTTGCTGGCAAATGCTAGTGACAAGAACTTACTGGTTCCTTTATTTTTCAGCAGAGAGTTTCAGCCAAAGCCTACTGAGAAACATGAGAGTTTTTGTTAGCTGTTATGGTCTTGGTATCATTCTGTGTTGTTGTATGTAACAACTAAATGGTAGTTTAGAGATAACCAACCAGCTCAGTTACTGGCAGCAACATTATGAGCCAAGTCAGTACAACTGCGCTACTGCCGATAACTGTGGTAGTGTACGCAGGGCTAGCTAGCTCTGTCCTGTGTGGCCTTGTGTCATGCAGGCATGCTATAAATTATGTTACACCTTGTTTTTATTTTTCCTTGATTCAAATTCAGAAGAGATGCTATTCCCTTACTGCATAGGAAATCATAAGTTAAGGCTGCAGGCCCTACTGATGTATGCAAAGTGTTTTGTGACTTTGAGAATGTAAATTATATGAAGGGCAAGCTATTCATCCTCGCAATTTCTTTCGGCCTTGGAGTATTTATAGAGGCTCTCTGTGGAGCTGCACTGTCAAGCATCCCCCAGCTGTGGAACAGCTTATGAATGGTTCTCTGAGGAGTATGTATACACACTGAAAACTCATTAATAGTCATACACAGTCCTAGAAGCAAGAAGATTATTCCTACAGCCTCACTTTATCCATAAAATCTTTGGGTTTGTTTCTTTAACTGTGGCATCTTCTGCTTTGGAGTATTTTTTGTTACTGCTCAAGGTTGGCTTCAAAAGGGAGTAAGTGTCATGGTGCTCGCTACTTTAATGGCTAACAGGCATTCAGGGTCTGTCCTCTACTGGATACTCAGCTGTTTGCAAGACCTGCAGTACAGAATCTAAAAACACTTGAACGTGTGGAGAACAGAGCTGTAAATAGAAAACATGGAAGACTGAAATTTTAGATTTTATGGCAGGGAAAATGTTTGGTGCACAGAGTAAGAAATAGAGTATAATAAAAATACAAAATTATTATGTAGAGTCATAAAAATGTTTCTATCTACCTACATGTATGGATTTCTTTAGTTACAGAGGAGAAACTGAAAGAAACAGGGACTGACAGCAGACAGGAAAGCTGATGTAGATTAAAGCTGAGATGGTGAAGTGGAAGACAAGATAGAGGAATTGGGAACAAGCAGGCAGGCTGCACAGGGCAGAGGGAATTCAGAGGTCCCTGCCAGAAGTGGACCCATACCACTTCTGTTGGAGGAGCCTCTTGCTGGTTCTCTGCACAATGGCGCTGGGAGGGTGAGAGCTCCGTGCTGGTCCTAGGATCTTCAGAACAGGACGGCTGTTCTACAGAGTCTGAGCTGCGTGTTCTTGTTGGTCGATCATTTTTATTCGATACACAGTATTTCGCTTAGAGACCACTAATGATAAATCTTTACTATTCTTTGTTCCATATCCATTGTAAATGCTTTGAATTGCACCCACAGATTCATGGTTCAAGTTATAAATCTATGAAACTGTTCGTTGGCATCTTATGAGCTATAGATTTTTCAATTGCCAGATGACCTGATGAAGATTTTCTGTTCCCAAATTCAGGGTGTGTCTATGTTTACATTTTAGATCTGATCAGTAGTGTGTTTTGAGTGCATACGCTGATCTTTCCCAGTTGCAGAGGTTTTGTTTGTATTTCAGAATGCACAAACTGGATTCCTTTCAGGCTATTCTAAACCAAAAGATGTGATCCAGCATTCACTTCATGGGACCTGACTAGAGATACTCCAAAGTACTTCCCAAAGATGTCTATAGCATGGATACTGGGTCCTTTGTACCAACTGTTTTGCTATTTGGGTCCCTTCCTACTCCACTGTGCTACTTATTACAGCTGACATTTAGACACTGGGAAAAAAAAAAAAAAAGTACCAATACAAATGGAAAAGAAGCGTTGGGCTACCATATTGATTCCACCCTGTTGACTTAAGTGCGGCTGATTTTAAACTACAGTTTAGGAACTGCTGTTTGGAATGTGAAGGATTTTATGTGTGAAATTGTTAGCATGGTTTTCTGAGTTAGACTTCATCCTGTCATATTCATATAAAAAGCTACAGGAATATGAGAAGACTGGAAGAGTCCAGCTTATTCTTCTCCCACAGACACTTGACTTAGTGATAGTCAAGAAAATGAACAGAAGCTAAATGATAAAAAAAAATAATAATTAAAAAAAAATCATCATGCTATTAGGCAGGAAGACTATTTTTTTTCCAGAAAGAACACTGTATTCATTAATATTAATGGCCCTAGAGCATGTGCTAATTCTTTGCTTAAGTTATCTTAAATGCCATCTGCTCCTGTCACTTTTTTGGATGTTTGTCACCATCTGAGGAACCTCTCACAAAACAAATTTCTATCAAACAGTAACTTTTTTTTTTTTTTTGTGCTCTTCTTTTATGACTGTGGTTCTTGTTAAGTTATTTAAAATATAACAATCTTAAATTGCTTCTTTCTCTTCTGTAGAAGACAAACTAGGGATGATTTTGAAGCTTTTACTTAAAGGATGAGATTCCACTCTTCAAATAAGGATCCTGAATATGACTTTTCCAGTAAGCCATCCTTAAGGCTGACTACAAAGGCCTGAGTTGTGAAGTTTGGGGGTTTAGGGGTTATCTTTGCCAAAAAAAAAAAAAAAAAAAGGTGTTCTGGCTATCTATCCCTGTGTCTATCCATGGTGCTGTGTTTGCGAAAGACAGGACTTGCTATAAATTTACAACATATCAGTTTACAGTATTCAAGTTCTCTCAAAAAACAAACAAACAAAAAAAAAAGAAGTTGGGAGTGTGTGAATTAGTGAAACTGATGAAAGTAATTCCTTGCAAGCTGGGTTAGGAAGGCCTTTCCATCTTTCCATGTAGCAATGTGGGGAAACAAGTTAGAGATTCATCTAGCATCTGTTCCTGGTGCTACCCTCCCATCTTTAGATTTTATCATCTTGAAAAACTCTACTGTCTCTAACACATAGAGACATGACGTGACACAGTAGACATGACATGTCTACTGCCATGTGTGTCTGAGATGAGTTCTATAATGCAGTAAGATAAAAAAGCCTTGCCATTTTCATAATACATTTACATTAAATTTGAAGCTGTTGCATTCTTCTGACTTTCCCAATTTAATTAATAAATATCATATCTCATCATTTCAACCCGCTGTGCATACTCACAAGCTCTTTTTCATGCACTGAGAAGCAAGTGAAATCAGTGTGCAGTGTCACAAGGAAGTGAGATCCTTTTGATTCTTGCAAATCTGTATCATAAAAATTAAGCTGTGGGGTGTCTCATCCTCCTGAAGAATCTTCATGTAAGATGAAATGAAATAAGATCTGCAGATTACCAGAGGGAATGAGAACAAACAAACAAACAAAAAACACAAAAAACACTAATAGGATTTCGCTAAAAGCAGAGATCACATGGGAGGTAGACTTGTTCAAAGAACACATTAGCTCTTTTCTTGTACAAGGAAGTAGCATTAGAAGGGTGTATTCCAGCAAGCCTGACAGACAGCCTCTGGGGTCTCTCAAGGGTGGCTAAAGTCATAAGATGTATTAGTCTTTGCTCTGTTACCAGTCTTGAAAAGCCATGTATTCTGTTCTGCTGCAGCCTGTTCTGCTACAGCCCTGGGGGAAGTAGCGATGCAAGAGAAAACCATTTTTATTTTTCTTTAGTTGTTATTGTTAACCTCTTGTAATGATGTACAGGCCTGTGCAGTGTGCGAGAAACTGCTTTTATGCTGCCATAGTGTTTCACTGCAGAATAATCAATATTATATCTCCGGATTCAAAGCCTGCCTGTAGCGAATCTGGTTGGAGGCAAGGTGCTCTAACAAAGCTTCAACCCTAGGTTTTAAGCTACAAAACCATTTGTTTAGGAGGAGTTCTCTCTGCCACTGGAGTAGGCAAATTATTCCTGCTCTGCATGCTTCAAAACAGGGCGTGTTGATTCGAGTGTTCATGCTTTCTCTCCTGCTGCTTATGTGGTGGTGTTTCTTCTTAGGGCTCAACTTTTCTCTGAGCTGTAGATTTTAGCAAGAAGCTCTCTTTCTTCAACTTTTTAATTGCCTTCTGTGCATCTGGCTTTTGATTCTCTCTGTGTTGTTTCTTTGTTCAGAGATGGTTTTTCCATTTTTTGGTACAAACCTTAGAGTATCGACAAGAAACAAAAATGAAAAACAACCTAACTCTCCTTACAGGTAGTACTTTGTAATTTTCTTGGGAAAAAAAAAAAGTGAGCCTTACAAGAAATTATGAACTCTAGTAATTAGTACCACTACATATTATGATTCATAATGTACATATTATGATGCATAAATGTGAATCAGTTAATATGACTTGACTTTCCGTGTCACTACTTTTTTTTTAAATAGCCACATCCTGTCATGCTCCATTCTCCAGGAGGAGGTAGCAGAAAACAGAGTAATTTGTTTTACTACTATGTATCATAATGAATTAGTTTGGAAAAAAAATGAGGAAAATAATTTCAAACATTTTAGCCACAGCAAATGTTTGTCTGGAAATTCTGTTGCAGCTGACGTTGTCTTAGTAAACCACATACTGTACTGAATGCTTCTGTGTTTTCTTTCTGAAGCCAGCAAACTGAAGGAGCGTTGTTACACCAGAACACCTGTAGTTTGGATGAGATTCTGCAATTGCTTGTTTCTTGACTTTGCCTTCCTGATTGGACCTTATCTCATGGGACAGTGGGTTGCATTTGATGAAACATAGGAAGCATATGTTTGTTGAGCTCTTCAATGTATCTGCTAAAGGCATTACACATGAGAAAAAAAAATAAAAAGCTTCTTTATAAGCTGTGCCAAAATAAGAGAAATAATCAGATTTCATGTAAACAGTGTTACGGCCATCTGCAGTATCACTCTCTGGTTATTGCACATATGCTTTGTTTTAGACAGTCACTTCACTCTTTTTCTGTTGTAGAAAAACATTTTTCATTGCATCACCAATCATCTCTAAGGACTTTAAACCAAGTTTCCATACACCTGCAAGACCACAAAATTTCTGCTTCGGGGGTTTTAAGGAATTGTTTTTTCTAAGGCTCTAAGGATGCAAACATGAAACAGGAATTCAACTGTAAAGTATTTGGGAGGATTTTTTTTTTTTTTTTAATTAACATGAATGTAATATTAGTGGAAGGTTTTAAACTGCTTGCTCTGGTATTTGATTGCTACTAACTAGATCTGATCCAAAGGCTGTTGTTGATTTAAAGGAGCTTTCGGATTAGGTTTCATGACAGCCATCCAGGTCATCTGCTCCCCTGATCTTCTGATCTCACCTAATGCAATATTTGGTTGCAATAATTATTTAAAAAATATTCATTTTGAAAAATGAATTTTACTCATGTTTTCCAAATAGATTTGGCAATAATAATAGCATTTTAATTATTTGGTAAAACGGGGAACTTTTTTTCAAAGTACTGGAAAATGGATGGAATAACCAAATTCTTGTGTCAACAAGAATGAATTCTTAAGTTGTCACTTAACTAACTGCCCAGCTGCTTGCCAGACTGCATACTGCAGGTACCTTCAAAAGATACTGGGTCCATGACTGGTTTTGTCCACTTGCTCAGAAGGGAACAGAGATCTGAAAGCTGTGGCTAGAATCACACATCAATTTTTTAAAATCAAAAGCCATGGTTAATCTCAGTTCTTATGTTACTGCCAGTAAGCAATGTGAATAAATCCATGTGTCGATAAAATAGGTTAGCCTAAGGTCAAAGCAGAAATGATTAGGATAATGTGGCTTTGAACTTGAGAAGCTGTGTTTGTACCTATCATTTGTTCATTTTTTCCTGCTCACTTTTTCATTTATCAGTCTGCAAGGGCAGTATTAAGTTCCCATAAGTGAAAGATAAAGACTAAGGTCTGCTTCATCTTAGTTTAGGTTGTTGCTTTTTGTTTGCACTTTCTTTCATGTTGTCTTGAACAGCTGGCATTTTATTTTCATCTCATTTAACAATGCCAAAGACTAAATGTGTGTATTATTGATAAACAGTGTTGGCTTTGCCTGTGAGAAGCCGTGCCACTGTGACACTGGTAAGGAAATGCATGTTGTAGCTAGTTGTAGTCTGAATTCTGTGGAGAGCACATTTTGTCCTGAAAGTAGAAAGAAAGAGTGTGGGTGGGGCTGGCATAGCTGTCTTCTCATTTTGGGTTCCTAATTTGTACTTTTTTTTTTTTCCCCTGGGTTTTTAATGTCCAACAAAAGCAGCATGAAATCCTACCCTTGTTTTCATGTACTTTCTGTAAAGAAAATAATTTAATCAGTTTTCTGTACTATTCACATTCTAATTTAGAATGTCTGGTACTGGTACACATCATGCATTTTTAGTTTGATTAGGAGAACAATAAACTATTGCAGGGGAGCTAGAAGTTTTATGTTTCTAGAGAGTGATTTGTCCCTCAGTGTAAAATTCTTTGTCTTTGCCAAAGCTTTACCGTGTAATTTCAGGTCTTCTGATATTTTCAAGAAAAATCTGTATTTCAGTGGTAAGATTTTCAGTAACAGTGTCCTCTAACAAGATATAGTAAAACCATTATTATAACTTCTTGATTCTAACTGAACACAATTTTTTTTTGGTGTTAAATTCAAATAACTTGTTTTAATTGTCATTGGTAATGTAGGGTCTATATTACCGAACAATACAGAGAATTTTCTTTTATGATGCTTGTTTAGTTAAATATTAGATTAGTAGAGTTCTATTCTTATGTATTAAAACTTCTCATCTCGTTTAAGTATTCAGTGCTAGGGCAATGCAAGGAACTTTTGAATATTGAAGGTCATTTTGAATTCAATAAAATAAAAGTAAATAATGCTGTGACCTAATTCTAGTTTCGTTAATTACTAGAGGCCAGAGTCACATTTAGATACTCATGGCTGCTCACTGAATTTGAGCATACTGGTTGAACTCACATTTGAACTATGGCCCTATAGCAGACCTTACATTTAATGCAAAAAGAGGCTAAACCTTTTGAAGCAGTCTAGGAGATAAATGTAAATTACTGTCTTGACACAACTCTCACAGAGTACAGAATCCCCCAAAAGGCGAAAAGGGAACTTAGTTTAGTTGGCAATGTCCATTTAATGCTTCCAGCATCATAAAGTGCTCCTCTAGAAAGAAAATGAACAGCTAGGGCTCCAAATTAATTATTCACATACTAAAATAAAACAAAACAAACAGAAACCTTTTCACCTCTGCCAGAAGATAACTGTAGTTTAAAGGGGTAGGAAGACCCTTTTTAGAGTCTTATTTATATCCATGGTATAGGGAAGTACACAAAATGGCACAAAATTTGCTTTCAGTAGAGAAAACTTGTCATGGGTTTGACCCCAGTATTTCCATGATTTGTACAGGAGGAAAGGAAAGGGAAGATTTGCTGCATAAATCATCTTCAGAGGGGAAGAATGCTAGATACTTCACTGTGCACTAGAAATCTGCAAACATACACATAAATCTCCAATTTCATCATGTAGTGATATCATTTTTTCATTTCCCTGTCGACCGTGTTTTTCCTCTTTCTTATGTTCTTTAGAACTACAGGGCTTAGGTCCAAATAATAGTGCTTTTAGGATCTCCTGTTAAATCAGTAAAGAATCATTTTCAGCAATGCTCTTTTCTTTTTTTCTTTGCTCAGCAGGAAGAATTGTTTCATGGACTGAACATGGTTTTATTTCTTGTAACTATTTTCATTTTATACTCTTTGTCCAAAGGGAACCCATTCTGACATGAGAACCTTCCACCAGCACTTGGGAAGTAAGTGTTATGTTGTTAAAGCAGCAACTATGTGAGGAAATAACTGAACAGTTTTTTTTTTTTATTATTATTATTTTTATTTGATGTCAATTAGAATGAAACAGGCTGTGTGGTAGGGGCAAAATATTTTAACCTCAAGCTATTAAATTCCATTTCCAAATTACACTGTAGTTTAATGTCATGAACCAGCCACCCACTGCAGACAACCATGTTTCAGATGAGTTTTCTGTTGTGTTCTACTTTTTCTGCAGGGCTAGCCAGCAGTGCCTATGTTACAGTTACAGAACATAAATTGCTTTCCTGAACTTTGGGAATCACTTTAGTACATTTTGAAGCACTACAGGATTTTAAATGTAAAAGTATTAATATTTCACTGTTGTTAAGAAACTGTCTCACTTGCTCTTCTGTGTAGCATATTCTGCAAATTAATTACTTGGCAGGTCTGAAATACCTGTTTTTATTAGGCATTCAAAGACAGAATATCACATTTTATTCTTTTGAAGTAAATCACTATCCAGTAAGTATCTTACTGCTCATTTCTCCCTCACCACCCCAATTTGTTCATAAGCTGTTTCATACCTTTTTGATTTATGTCTGTTACTTGTGTATGTCCATGAATACAAAACGTACCCCTGTGAATGGAGATAGGTAAGTTGCGTGTTCAGATTTTGAAAAAAATATATATATCTTTTTGGATTCTTTTCTCATGAACTCAGATATAAAATATAGATCAATCCAAACTGAGAGTACTGCTGCCAGATGGAATGCGTATAATCTCTCTGCAGCTTATGTAGTTTCATGGTCAGAACAAAACCCTTTCTTTTGAAAGTTATCATTTAAAGACATCTGGGATAGTGAGCAGATAATGGTCATTCTCTTGAATTTAAGTACACTTACACATACTCAATATCCTTATTTATAGGTCTTCTTCTTAAGCCTATGTGGATATTACTTTCCTTATCCTTTTGCAACATTTCATTTTTGATTACTGAAATAAAACTAGCTTCTCAATAATTTCATAGAATCATAGAATCACAGAATGGTTTGGGTTGGAAGGGATCTTAAAGATCATCCAGTTCCAACCCCCCTGCCATGGGCACGGACACCTCTCACCAGACCAGGTTGCTCAAAGCCCCATCCAACCTGGCCTTGAACACCTCCAGGGATGAGGCATCCACAACTTCCCTGGGCAACATGTTCCTGTACCTCACCACCCTCTGAATGAAGAATTTCCTCCTAAAATCTAATCTAAATCTCCCCTCTTGAAGTTTAAAATCATTCCCCTTTGAGTATTGAAAAGCTGCAGTGAGGTCTCCCTGGAGCCTTCTCTTCTCCAGGCTGAACATCCCCATCTCTCTCAACCTTTCTTCATAGGAGAAGTGCTCCAGCCCTCTGATCATCTTCGTGGCCCTCCTCTGGACTCATTCTAACAGGTCCACACCCTTCTTGTGTTGGGGGCCCCACACCTGGAAGCAGCACTCCAAGTGGAGCCTACAAGGGCAAAGTAGAGGGGGACAACCCTCTCCCTTGACCTGCTGGCCACTTCTCTGTTGATGCAGCCCTGGATGCAGTTGGCCTTCTGGGCTACAGGCATTGGCACTGCAGGCTCATGCCAATCTTTCCATCCACCAGAACCCCCAAGTCTTTCTCTGCAGGGGTGCTCTCAATGAGTTCTCCACCTGGTCTGTACTCCTGTCTGGGATTGTCCCAACCCACGTGCAGCAACTTGCACTTAGTCTAGTTGTACCTCATTAGGTTCACGTGGGTCCACTTCTCAAGCTTGTCCAGGTCCCTGGACAATAGCATAAGATTTTCTTTGTATGCTTAGTAAGTAAATTCCTAGTAGTAGCTATGTCTCTTGCAAAGTAATATCCTAGTGTAACTCCAATATCAAGCGACAATAAAACCTAAAAGCTGCATGAAAACTGAAGTTGGAAATTGATATCCTAAGAGGCCAGGTGAGAAACATTGTACTCCCAGGCATAGAATTAAATTGTCTTGTATTCTTAAAAGTGCATTGGATATAAGCAGTGGCAGAATCCTTCTTTTAGGTATAATCAAACAGCTCAAATTAATTAACCTTTATGTTCAAGGCTTTGTGTGCTTTATCATTTACATGTAAAGAGACTGCAGTTCTTGAGCAACAGGGCTCAGAAATGTGTTGCTTTGATCTGTCACAGGTGACTATAATGATCAAGGTTTTGGATAATATTAATAACATTTTGAGAGACTGTTTTTGAAGATTCCTTCCTCTAAAGGCAACTGGAGTTATGAAAAACAGCTTCATCTATAGCTTGGGAGTCTGTTCAATGCTAGATATCTCTCCAATAGTGTTTGAAGGCATCTGACTTTTGGAGGTAATTCCCAAGACAGACAAATGACACTGTATCATCTCTAACTGATTTTTACAGCAGTAAACTGGCAACGTGAAGTAAGCCATGTTCAGAGTGAATTTTTAAAATGCATTTCAGCTGCATATCTGGAAACATATAACGGTACTTTGAAAACAACCTCTTATAGCATGAAGTGGAGTTCCAATTTTCCAAAACCCCTTGGATTGAAACAGTGAGGTACTGGAAAGGCATGATTTCTAATATTGTTCAGGCTTAAGCAACTGCATTTAGGTAATGTTTTACCACTAGGTTACAGTCTGCTTTACCTTCTGACATACTGATTGTCCTCAAAGGTCCCAGAGTAATTTGTAATCTGAGATGACTAGAAAACTTATCCTCTATTTTTTGGAATTGTATTAATGCAGAAGGTGGACTTCACCTTGAGAACTGACACCTGAGGTGAGGTATGTTGTTGTCTGTGAATGCACTGTGTGAACTTGCTGTAACCACTTGGCCTTGAAAGAAGTCCTAATCACCTCAAGGGGGACACTGGCAAATGACTTTTTCTGGAGCTTGTTGACTAAGCTTCTGCTTTAATGATTCTACACTAGCTGTTTTGTTTGTAGAAGCTGTGCTGCTTTGAAGGTAGTTCCCTGATATCTCCACTTACTGTGTGTTTTGTTCTCAAAACAGATTTCTTTCTAAACATGAAATTCTTCCCTAAATAGAGCCCCTATTCCAGTCCCATTAGGATCTGAATTGACGAGGGGACCACACAATTAAAAGGTTCTCTAGCACATACATCTAATGTGCATGTGCTAACAAAAATGTCTTAAAATTGTTGAGGGTTTCTACAGTATACTGAAGCAGGTATACGTGACTAAGTGCAACTCATACTTTTCTGACTAGCAGCCCTTGCATTTTTGTAAATCTTTCTTATTCTTCATTCATCTACCCTTTTTTTTTTTTTTTTTGGTTGGGGGGAGGGGGGCAGGGGCAGAACCTACCATACCTTCTGTTGTCATGCTGAACTTTGATCCCATTATTTTCTCTTCTATGATTACTTTGATTTCATCCTCTTAAAAAATCAAGCAAAGTGCAAAACAATGAATGGAGGAAGTGACAGTGCTGATAAAAGTCTGCCATTGGAGGGCCAGAAGTTGCCCTAGTTGCTGAATAATCAGAATATCAAAATGTTGCTAAACTTTTGAATGCCATTGTGTGAGAAATTACTAGCGAACAATACTGAATAAAATTCAATGTGATGAAGATGGTGTACCTGAATAACTGCATATGGAGTGTTGCACAGCAGACATATACCAAGTAAGAAGAATTTTAAGAGATCTTTGGACAGAAACACCCCGCTGAGCTTGTTGCTTACTTGAAAGAACACATAGTGGGTTGTGAGATGTGTCTATCATGTGAGAGAATCTGAGCTCCAGAGAACCTGGAGCTTTCTGGCACTGCTCAGTGGTGTCTAGCCTTAGATCTCACAAGAAACCACTGTGAAGGCAAATTCCAAGACATTTTCTGGCCCACCATCCATCCTGGCTGCTGGGTGTTGTCCCCCCCCCCCCCCCCCCCCCCCCCCCCCCCGCCCCCTTTATGCCTACACTCCTTGATTCCAACTAGGTAAGCATACTGCTTCTCTGTATGTCTTTCAACTAGGGAGGGTGCTGATGAAATTAGGGCATTCAGCTGCTTACTGTGGAGAAGTTCATGTAGAATCCTGGTCTAACTCTTTTCCTCTGGCACCATGATTTGTGGAACATATCTTCCTTATAGTCGCTAGCTACGTCAAAAGCTGCTTGCTGAGTAGGTTACCGAATGAGACATGCTTGAGGCATACATGACAATGCAGTGCTCTCTCAGGCTGCTGGATTTTGCATGACACCCCTAACAATTCTGCCTATATTCTTCATAGAAATGTAGGACCCTGAGGAATGCCATTTGCTCATCCGTGAAAGTTTCTCTCAGAGTAGCTGCTGTGTTTCTGGAATGAAGTTTTTTACTGCACTGCTATCTAACCTTAGAGTTGTCAAACATCCAACTGAAGAGATGGGTTGGGCAGCAGACAGCTTGCCGTGGCTCAAAAGTAGAATGAACAGGGGGAGAAAACTTTTTTTTTTTTTTTTGTTTTTTGGTTGCCTTACAAACATAATGGTGACAATGGTGCAGTTGAGGGTGCATCCTGCTGATGCTTTGAATGTTAGAAGAGAAGCTTCCTTTTGGTACCCATCTGAGGAAGGCGCCTAATGGAAATGCTACGGAGTGGCTAGAGGCCTTTCAGAGATGAAGGGTTCATTATTTCCAGCTGCTTAGCTGAACTCCGAGGCCATGAGAACAAGGACACTTGTATTTAAAGTAATCCAACATTTCCTAAAATACACAGATTTCTCTTCCTCTCAGCAGGCAAGCGCTGGGCTCCTGATTTACTCCCAGAATTATTTCAGGAAATATTCTTTAACATACTATGTATGTTCAGAAAGGCAAACAACTGTGAAGAATCCTGGCATCTCTGAAGTCAGTGGGAATTTGTTTTCAAAGGAGTCAAAGTTCATCAGGTTTGCAATCCTAAGGTAAGCAGGGAGCTGAGTTTAGGTATGTGTCTGAGTTTCCAACAATTATTTTAAAGGGCTTCTCTGAATTTGTTGAGAAGTCATAGTGGTTGTAAAAGGTGCTGCCCATCATCAAGAATTGTATTTTTGTTAGCATAAATAACTGCAAGTGCAATTGCTGCCATTCTCTCCCCATTGCTTTTGAAATATTTTTTCCCTTTACATTCCTCCCTTTCTGTAGTGGCTCAGATTCCTATGATGCCACCAGATCTGTTTGGGCATTGAGTCATAAACATCTCATGATTTCTTTATTTTTGGTTTAAAATGATAGATGTGAGTTCTTATTATTTACCTCTTTTTATTTTTTTTTTTTTTCCTGATTCTTTTGTGCATACTGTTCATTTTTGATTATATTCTTTATACACATAAGAAACATATTTAAACCTCTCCCTGAAACTGAGGTACTTAACCATCTTTAAAAAATATAGTTTAGACACATCTCCCAAAAGCTGCAAGCCTCTCAGTACAATCTTCAGGGTTTAAGGACTTTATCTGCGGATTTGACATGACAATTTTTCATGATAGAATTTCTGGCATTTTTTCTTTATTTAAAAAATCTAGAAAAAGCATACGCATTTAGTTCAAACATTAAACAGAATAACATGTAGTTAGGCTATTAGGCTTGTCCTGACAGACTTGGTGTTTGTCAGTAAAGAACTTTCTTGTGGCCTTGCTGAAGATAGATGTACCTTGACTCAGATCAAAACAAAGTGAATGATCACCTTCCTCCTCTCAACATTCCAACAATTCATAATTCTTTTGAGATCTTCAAATAAAGTTTGATCTATGGCTTGCTGTTGATCTTAGAAGGTGTATGTTTATCATATGTTGAAAAAATATCATTGCCCAGAAATCTAATACTGCTGAAGATTGAATGTCTACATAATAGATGCAAATTTTATCCTATTTTACATTGAAAACAATGATAACAGCTATCATTACCAAACAAGAATAACTAGAAAAATTGATTCCCTTTTCTGGAGATGAAATGTATCTCTTGACTAAGGACTGTCTGGCAGTAATTACCAAATGTATTTGCAATTTAGGAGGACTAGATGAAACACTTAACACTAGAAAATAATATCAAGATGACTAGGTTAGGGTAGCCATGCTCTGGTATTGACTACTATCCTTATTTTTTTGTATATACTGTATTAAGTTTGTTTATGTGAATATATGTATACACACATATATGAAAGGTTTTTTTATAATATAAGTTAGTTGAAGCATTTGTACAATTACCTGTCCATTTTGAAGAAATTGACTGATATGTTGCTCTACCGCTGGTAATATCTTCTAATAATCTTTCAGAGGTGCAGGCTATTTTTGCCAGTTAATGTGTTTGTATAATTTTTTATGCAGATATCTACTTTTCTTTAGAGCTGTTTAGTGTCTTCCTTATCAGACCAATTTTTTTTTTTTTTGGCTAAAACTTGGAAGTTGTTCTGAGGTGTGTGTGAGAGTACTTTGCATAATCTCTTAAAGAATGCAGGAAACAGAGCCCAAGAGAAGGAATGCATCTAACTAGCAATCTTCACCTTGAATATCACTAAGGTTTTCAAGTTTTTTTTTTTTTTTTTTTTATCATTTGCTTGGCTCGAGACTCTGTAATTTTATTTCCCTTATGACAAAATTGAACAGACTGTGGTTTGCTTATAGATATATGCATCACTATCAGGGGACTACTTCTTTTTATTGCTGATTATGAAACCATTTGCATCCCAAAAATGAAACATTACTGCTTCTTATGCTACAAGATATGCTGTTGAAACTAAATTTAAGTGGATGAAAGCTAACAAACCTGGAAGAAAACAGTATCTTTCTTGTTTTTCTCTTTTTGAAAAGTACAGCATAGTGTAAGACTGTAGAATTCACAACTGTGTGTGAAACCTAAAATTTCCAATATTTCACAAGATTAATCTTCAGGAAAAAAATATTGTACTGTGGAAAACTATATTTTATCTAAGAGCTATTCATAGTTTGAATTTTTAAATCCAGGAGTTGAGATAAAATAAAATACTTCTGAAATTCTGGATGTGTTTTAGTATTGCAAAATATATGACACATTTTCTTATTCTGTCTTTGCATTTTATAGAACAGCAATGCTGACAGTAAAATGAAGATTGTTGATTCATTTAATAACTTTATTAATTCATTTAATTACTCTTCTGTAATGTTACACTGTAATAATGAAAACATGCCATCAAACTTGTGGAATTTTGCCACTGAATTGAAAGACCTACATTCAAGAGCTAGTTGCTGATAGAAATTTTACTTTATAGTGTGGCCAAAATTGTGTGACCTATTGCAGTGTGCAAAAACCACTTCATCCAAATAAACGCACTCAAATATACACAAGAAAAAATAATAGAACGTAGATAAATCTAGGCTGTTATGAAATAAGCAAGTCAGTAATAACAGGATGGAGTTCTGCTTTGAAAAGTATATATGAAACTTTTTTTTTTTTTTGAAAATGAGTATTTACCTCAGCATTACAGATTATAATATTTTTTGGATAACGTCTTCAATTTCTTCATAAATAGCGTATAGTATGATGTTGATGCTGGCAACTCTGAAAGCTTTTAAAAATTGATGACTCATTTCAGAGGATGAACTGTAGTCATTCTCAGGCATGTGTTCCTCTGAAATGGAAGAAAATGGTATTTGGAAAGAACAGTGTGCTATCCATTTTATTTATTTATTTATTTTTTTCATGAGAATTCAACAGGGACAAAAACAGAGACTCCTTGGTACAGCTATTTTTTGGGGATATATTATTGAGGAAATAATTGTGGAATCTGAGAAAATAGTTCTGTTCACCATTGATATCCATTGTTTACTTTCCATCTGCTGCAACTAAAGTAAAGGACATTACATGGGATGTTTGCTTTTCCTCTTGAGTATGAAGTAGGAACACTGTGTTGTGCTTTGAGCATTTAGCAAATGACTGCAAAATAGAAGTTCTAAACATTGTATAATGTGATCAGTTTATGTATACAAATCTGTGTAGTTCTATGCTTGAATATCAGTAATCTACAGAGCATCTACTTCAGTTCTATCCATAAAATTTCTTTCTTTTTCTTTAATATGATCGGGTAAGACTGGCAGTGAAATTGGCTGTGATAATTAGTTGGTGTATATATACATATATATATATATTTGTCATCTAGAGGATAGAATGATGGCATTTAAGTTTAATGTATAACAGTATGTGGGTTTTATTCACCTCTGAGCAGACAGTGAAGACATTGTCATGTCTCATGGAAAATTCTGAAGCTACTTAAAAGAACTTTTTTGGAAACTTTTGTCAGAAACCTGAACTTTTTTATAAAAGAGAAGAAAAATATATAAGCATCAAGAAAGAATATGTAAGATGGTTGAAATTAAATTTGAATATGATTGCCCGCCTAGTTTTCTTATTTCTTGCATTGTGTAACGAACATCTGTGTCACCTGAAATGTTCATGTTTGTCTTACTGGCAAGTCATCTGTTATGGAGAAGTAGTTACAGCCTGACACTGCTGTGATCAGAAAAAAAAAAAAAAAAAAAAGAAAAAAAAGTGGAGACTGACCACTTACATTATCAATGTTATTTTGGTTACTTATGACATATGATTTTGAAGACAGAAGACAAACTGGTTGATTATCTTCAAAGTTTCTATAGAAGCGATCCCATATACTGTCAGTTTATTATGATCTAACTATTGCTATGTATTCCCTGTATTACTGTGTTAGAGCTACCTTACCTTTTTAAATTGCATGTCTAGTCTGTTTTGTATCCTTCCATCAGGTACTATGTCTCCCCTCCCCTGAAAAATTAGAAATTCCATAGATTTGATTGTTTTCCTTTTGGACCGCAGGATGCTGGATATATCACAGTATTTACCTTCCACACACTTCCATATATGAGTTGGTTCTGATTGCAGTCTCTTTCCTTAACGAACCTCTGAATGAGGGATTAAATGTAGAAACATATGTTTTGTTAGTCTTTTTTTTTTTTTTATCTTTTATATTATGAGAACTGACATGGAGCAACTGTTTATAAGGTTTCAAGACAGTCCGTTATGCCTAACTGAATTCTTCTAAATGTATTTTGCATACATAAGGGCATAAAGATCCATAAGGTCAGACCAGTGGTCCATCTAGCCCAGGCTTCTATCACTGAAATTGGAATTAGGATGTCTTTCCCCCTGTGTTTGGGGTTGGCTATTTTTACATTCCTCCAGCAGTTAAAATAATCAAATTAGAGATGGCAGAGGATACATTCCTGATGGTTACAACTCAATGTTTAAGAACAAAACAAAATAACAAATAAATAACAACAACAACAAAAATAACACAACCCCCAAAGTCCCCTTTCCCTTCCTTCTGCCACCCCCCTCAAAAACAACAACAACAACAACAACAAAAACCTAATATCCCCTTTTACAAGCTGCTGAAATACAGACTAGTTAAGCTGACAGTGAGATGGATTGAAAACAGTTTGAAATTTTGAAATTCCAGGCTCAAAAGACAAAGTCCAGCTGGAAGCCAGTCACTAGTGAAGGGTCAGTATCGAGGCCAATACTGGTCAACCTATTTGTTAGGGACCTGGATGGTGGGCAGCGGGCACAAGCAGGAAGTTTGCGGGCAATACAAAATTGGGCAGAGTGACTGATACACTAGATGATTGTATTGTTGTCCAGAGGGATCCGGACAGGCTGGAAAATAGGGTAACAAGAACCTAGAAAAGTTGAATGAAAAATCCTGGTAGACAGCAAGTTGCGTATGTACCAGCAGTGTCCCTGTGACACAGAAGGCCAAATGGCATCCCAGGGTATATTAGTGAAAGCACGGCAAGTATGTCAAAGAAGTGATCCATCTCTACTCAGCACTGGTGAGAGCACACCTGGAGTACTGTGTCCAGCTCTGGGTTCCCCAGTACAATAGAGACATGGACTTACTGAGTTTTAGTGGGCTTACAGGAAATCTCATTTAAACATAAGAAAACACTTTTTTCATGGTGAGGGTGATCAAACACTAGAATGAGTTGTTCAGAATGTGTGCAGATTCTCAGCTGGGCACAGCCCTATTCAACCTGTTCTAGTTGACTGCTTTGTCCAAGGGGAGGATGGACTAGGCAATTTTGAGAGATCCCTTACAAACTTAATGATTCAATCATTCTGTAATTGATTTACCTTCAGTAAAAGATTTGCCTGTCCAAATCTTGAGCAAGTATGGCATCTGCTTAGCTGGCAGATCTTGGCATGCTTGCCAATGTCAGTTATGTTTTATTTATTTATTTTAAACTAGGTAGATTCTAGAGAATTGTTGTGAAACAACTAAATCTTGCTCAAAAAAATGACTTATTTTGTACTGTTCTCATCATTTTTTATTATTTTATTTTATTTTATTATTTTTTTCTACTACATCATCTTTCTTCCCAGCCATCAAACTAAATAATCCCTACAGTAAATATTACATTAATTCTGGATAACTGTGTGCAGTTTGTTTATTATTTGAAATGGATGGATTTTGGCCATGATATATCCTTCATCCCAAATGACAAAATTGTTTTCTGTGTGTAGTTTTTCATTGAGAAGCAATTACATATGCTAGAGTACTAGAGTACTGTGTTCAGCTCCGGGGGCCCCAGAACAAGAAAGACATGAAGTATTAGAAAGAGGAGGACCACAAAGATGATCAGAGGGCTGAAGCAACTCTCCTATGAGGACAGGCTGAGGGAGTTGGGGTTGCTCAGCCTGGAGAAGAGAAGGCTCCGGGGAGACCTTACAGAGATCTTCCAGTGCCTAAAGGGGGCCTGCAGGAAAGACTGGGAGGGACTCTTTGTCAGGGAGTGTAGTGATAGAACAAGGAGTAATGGCTTTAAACTGAAAGAGGGGAGATTTAGATTAGATGTTAGAAGGAAATTCTTCACTCAGAGAGTGGTGAGGCACTGGAACAGCTTGCCCAGAGAAGCTGTGGATGCCCCATCCCTGGAAGTGTAAGGCCAGGTGGGATGGGGCTTTGGGCAACCTGGTCTGGTGGGAGGTGTCCCTGCCCATGGCAGGGGGGTTGGACAAGATGAACTTTAAGGTCCCTTCCAACCCAAACCATTCTATAATTCTACATATTTAAACAAATGTGCATGGAAGAGGTTCCATTCCAGTATGATGTAAAGCCAATTTGTATGTAGAAGTGCTACTTTGCAGCTTCATGGATTCTGCCTACCTAGTCTCTCAGATTTATTTTTTTTTTTCAGAGTGAATCACACTTAGCTAGTCTTCTGGAAAATCTTGGACCTCTGGAAATAATATTTAAAATAAATATTCAAGCAACATTGGATATGGACTGCTTTGGTGTGTTGCGGTTTCACTGACTGTGGCTTTATTAGCATTAGTCATACACTTGTACCTCAATACACTGAGGTTAGTCACTGCAATTAGTGTTAAGTTCCAGAAGGAGGGTATTCTCATAGGTGTATTTCAGTAGTATTTTCTCATCTAACTGTGACAAGAATTAGGCATCTCTGTAGTATGATTCACCCTGCCTGTATTAGTTTCTTACGAGGTATCTCTTGAGAAGCTTAATATAATTCTATTAATGGAGCTTAACCAAAAAATACTGAATATATGTACAGATAAAGCTATCTCTTTGTATTCTTCCTTGCAAATTTAATTTTTGAAAAATGATTTATGCATAAAACAAATAATGAAATTTTGAAGACTGTGTCCCCTTAGATCACTGTCCATCTGGAGACAGGATGTTTTAATTAGGTTTGCTATGACAGATGTCATTTCAAAAATGGTTATCCCTCAATGGTAATCATGGTAGAGCTGAGAAATGATAAAAATATTTATATATTTTGCTTTTAGAATATTTGGAGAGTTTGTGTCTGTTATTATTATTGTTATTGTTGCTCAACTGTTCTTGTCTGATGGAGAACATCCATAACTCACACATTTAGTAGGTCATGCAAAATTCTAATAATCAAAAAGCAGCATGTCGATCAACAAGGCTGTTGGAATATTGAAGCAGTTGTTAGATAAAATATATTTATGTGATTCTTAGTTCAAGATTCTAAAAAGAATCTTCTGCGCATGAGAAAAAAGAGCAGAATAACTCAAAAACATTTTTAATAGTTAATGGAAGAAAGCAAGACAGAATGTACCATGGACTTTGCCTTAGAAAAAGATGGGATTAGCAAGTGAAACTCAGAGATGGAGTTAATTTGGGTATGGCAGAACATGTAGCTCTTTCAGTTGAGTGTCTTGTCTGCTGCATCTGCCAAGGAAATGATAGCAAGGAAAGATAGATTCTCTCAGGTGGAAAAGTTGGTTTCTGGTATCCTTGGACTATGCCTTTCATCAAAGTTACGCTCAAGATTTAAGGGGGAAGGGAGGAAGTGAAAGTTTGCTTGTGTTATTAGTTTGTTTAGATTTGCATATTTATAGTGCTGTCTTGACTGGGTCCTTGCAGAGTGCAAGCCTGACAAACTGAGCAATAAAGTCAGATTTCTAATAAGGTTGAAAGCCTCTGAGAGAAGGCATAGTGGGGAAGAGTGAACATGTAGTAAGGCTCTGTAGCACCTGCTAATTACTGTGACCACATTATGTGTTACAAACTAGCACTACAGATTTTGGCCATTCCATGAAAACCTTTAGGATTTTAGAAAAGATCTTCTATTACTTGCAACTATTAAATTCCTGACAATAAAATATTACTATTCCAATGTGTTATATTTGCAGGATTAAACTATCAGTTTAAATAAATGATGAGTTACATACTTCTGATTTCAGTTTCAGAAAAATATTTAACTTTAATAAATCTCTTTTTTTTTCTCTATTCTCAGAGAGAATTAGAGTAAGTGTAAAGTGAAGTTCAGCCAAAATAAATTTAACTACATCCGTCTTGCTTTATTAGAAATTTAGTATTGTGAACAGTGGGTTTGTTAGACACTGAAACATTACTTACATAGGCTTTCATTTCTCAGCATGTCAGTGCAGTTCAAGGAAAGCCTTGAAGCACAGAGAGTTACTTAGGAAAAACGAATTCCAGTGGTAAATTAAAACTCATTTGTAGCTGGCTTCCAATTGCAAGTGAACATTCACAGGAACCTAGTGAAACTCAAGACACCTTTTTCAAGAATGTTTTGTATGTTCTAAATTCATCTTACTGCCTATCAGTTGCATTCAGCCTTCAGAGGAAGACCTTTGCTGCAGCTTCCCTACAAATCTCATAAAATGTGCAGCTCTCACAATTATAATTATCGCAGGATATGGTTTCTTGATTAAAATAAGGCTTTGTCTTCCACCTAAGTTTCTTCAGGATATTAAAAGTAATATTAAAAATGCTGTGGTTGATCAGCCTGCCTGATTGTAACAGCAAAGGAGACAAAATTGATTCCACTTTATGGCACTCAGTTTCAATGTTATTCAGCAGCACCTGTTGGCTGACACCTGTTCAGCATTATTACGGGATTCTCAGTCATGAACAGGACAGCAACAACAGTAAATAAGTTTTAAACTGGTTACTGAGGAGGTTTATCTTAAAGATTTAAGTCTTCTTTTGTGGCTGAATATTTTTTAATGTTAAAGTAGAAAAGGCATACAACCACGGACTAAGTAAACATGTACAGTCTTGGTAAACATGTACAGTCTTTATACAAATACCAAAATCTGTAAAATTCTTTTCCTAGGCTGTATCACATGGGGGTGAGGAAAAATCAGAATTCACCAAGGTTAACAAATAGAAGAAATATTTTTTTGACCTTTAAGTTCTCAGCCCAGATGAAATGGAAAAGTATTGCTCTGTGTAATTCTTTGCCATATGTATGCTTCGGACATGTAAGGATTTTATTTAATCGAATCATATCTGTTTCAGATTTATTCTGTGTAATGAATTTTCAGAGGTTTGCAGAAACTTGGAAACTAAGGACCATACCTATCATTTCTATCTTGACTATGATCATTATTTCTAGAAGTTTACAAACTAAGATGAAACTTTCATGGTTCTGTTTTTGCTTTTGTACGTTTGCTAGAACTGAGAAAGAAATACAGTTGAGTAAGAGATTGTTATGCTACTTTGCATAAAAAACAAACCCCTTGGCTGGAGAAAACCTCTGAAGACCTATATCATCCTGTGCTTTATTGGAGAAGTTAACAGTCATAAGTTCATAAAGTGTGGAAGAAAAACAAGTCTAATGACTCAAGATAAAATTGTACCAGGTTTTCATTTTTATAAACTTTGGTGTGAAGATGATATTTTGTAGTAGTATAAGTTCAGAAATGCCTATTTTGTTTTCTGTTAAACCACATCTGTTCTTGCTCATTTTATTTCATTATTGAATACCTATTGTTCTGCCACTTAATAGTTCTCTTACTGGCCAAACCTACAAATCCTAAGGCATAGTAAGTCTCTTCCTTAAGAATAACTTTAGCTAACTACATTCTTCATTTCAAAGACAAGCTACTCACTAAATCTGTTACTTATTTAAAGGGCTTCACCCTTGCCACTTGCCTGAGGGAATGTCTGAAAGGACCTCAGATGTGGAAAACAATCTTTGAATTTTTTTATATTTCAGTTGCCTTCCACTCCCATGCCCCTGTTGTATGTCTTCAAATTAATTATATTTTTTTGCTGCCATGACTTAACCAACTTTCATATGATTAGTCTTTATCTGGTAGCTATTCTATATGTAAATGAGCAAAAGTTCATTTGTGTTATGTCCAGTTCACCATTCAGTCTCTCAAAGCATTTTGTTTTACCACCTTCAAACAAAAAAAAAGTCTCACTGGGAATCAGGATAATGTTCTCCAGCTTTGAAAGCTCCAGTTTTAGGTGAATTCCTTTTTATGTTGTTGGATAGTATCAATATTATCAAAGAACCGGGGAAGCTGGATATATGTAAGTATTCAGGTAGAGGGGTTACAGACAGTCTGCACAGAGCACACCCTTTCTATTGGGAATCAGCAACTCTGTGTCAAACTGAAATTGCATCTTAATTTTAAGGGTGGTCTTTTCTTTCTCAATGCTTTCTTAACTCCTTCATGGATTAAATTCTGAGGTGGTAGTGTCAGCCACCCACCTGGGATAAATGACATGTCATTCCTGCTAACGGAAGTGTTCATCTGTAAACTGTAAGGCTTGTGGCATAGATGAGTTTCTGAAAAAAGTGTGCTAAAGTATAGATGAGTATGTGCCAGTGCTGTACCTGTGGACAGGCAGTTGAACTACAGTTCTGGTGGAACTGTTCTGGAAGATACCCAAATGGAAATCAGTAGTTTTCCAAGTTTGGGTACTTAAACCATCTAGAAATCTGGTAGTTACATTTTTTGACAGAAATTTGGTGAGTGACCAGCATTGGGTCTGTGACTTCATATGCTCATAACCGTAAGAATGTTCAATAAATAAATCGAGGGGTAAAACATAACCACCCTTAGTGTGTGGCTCCACAGATGGCCTGACTGGGCCTGTAACAGTGTGCAGTTATGGAAAAAGGGGAACCTACCCCTTTCTCTGGCTTTCCCACCAGAGTTTTCACCAACTCTTGTGTGTGGTCATATAATGATTTAGGTCACTCTCCTTATTGAATACTCCTTCCTCATGTGCATGCATGTGTAACTAGCTTACTGTGCAGCCCCATGGTTTCCATAGTTTACAAAGATATGGTGGAAATGTGTGGACACAGGCAGAAAAGGGAATCTGGTGTTTTCAGTGGCAGGACATGCTGAAGATACCCCTGCTTTAAGGCATCTGGGAAACCGTGTGCAAACTTGAGCAGAAGCATGAAGCAAAATAAAGTGCAAACTAAAAGATCACTAAGAAAGAAAGTTGCCTCTTTGCTTTTCCTTAGTTAGCTAAAACATAACAAATCTTGACATAAAGCTGCACATATTGTTCTTGGTGGATATAGCTTCATAAGGAGGGATAATCGTGGAAGCCAGGGAATAAAACAGTAATCCTAAAATGAAGTCACACCAAGCAAGGAAATATGTTATTTGAAACAAGACATTTTGAAGAATCACTTCAGCTTTGGTAAGTAATTACTTGAGCCGAATCTTGAACCATTCTGAGAAGAAACGGAAGAATTCACTGTCTTATTCTATATCCTTTCTGTTGAAAACAGAAAAGCATCTGATTAGGAGATTTGGATAAGAGGTATAAATTGACAGTTCCTCATGCAATCAAGCATTTCTTTTAACAAATATTTATTAAAATGTGCCATTAAAACAAGCTAATGCCAGGAGCTCTAAACTTTTATGTGAAGCTGGAAGGTTTTTGTTTGTTTTGTTTTTAAACTGAAGTTTTGAAGTTTTGAATACTTCCTCTTTATGTCCTTTATCTTTCCGTTTTCTCCCCTGGTTGTTGATCATAGAAATATTGGTGGGAAGGGACCTCTGGAATCTAACCTCCTGAGATTCAAAGTCATAAACAGACATGCAAACAATAAGTTTATTAGAATAGATTATTACTAGAAAATTACAATTTTAGTTGACTTTGCCTAGCCAAGTCTTAAAAAATGTCTAGGATGGAGATTACACAGCCTGTCTAGAAACCTGTTCCAGTGTTGTACTATGGCTTAGGATTTTCCTGGTCTCCAGTTTGAAGATCTTAAGTTAAAATTTGTGGCCATTGCCCTTTTCTATGTTCTTTGCAACTTAGTGTATTCATGATTCCTTGTTTACCTCATATTCTTGTCTTCCTGATATTTTCTGCTGAAGACTTCTTTCCTTTTTTTTTTCTTATTTAAGGCAGGATCAAGCCCTTTAATTTTAATGCAAGCGTTGGTCTTTCACATCATTCAGACTGTAAGAAGTTCACATTTGATTCAGCCAAAGAAGTAAATGCTGGGATAGTTGCTGGTCTCAAACTGTTTTTCCTCAGTCCCTGCTTTGTTATTAGCTTGTATCTTTCTCTTGTCTGTTTACTGTAGCTGTTCTCTAACAAGTTCATCATTAGCATATATTAAATAATAATGCTCTTGTTCAGTAATGTTTTCTTGCTGTTTTTGATGGGATGGGACTATTTCTTAGTGATTGCAGTGATCATTAGTGTATGGATAAATGAATTTGTTAGTAACGTGTTAGTAATGTTAGGTATGTGTAACTCCAAAATCAGAATGAAAATTTATTTTCAGCGGCAGAGGCTAATGAAGTCTGGGCTGGGTTTGAATATGGTGTATTTACTAGCTACGCTAGTCTGTGCTGTTAGTAACAATCCTGTTTTTAAATTATGAGGTCATTTTTTCGTGCTGAACTTTATCTGCATAATTTAATACATTTCATACTTGGTTTATTTCTGCCTTCATATTGAGTTACAGTTTAGGTTAAAAGTGTATGCTACTGTGTTTATTTTTTTGTTGTTGTTTTTCTTGTTGTTTTTGATGAAAAGGATCACCCTGTACTGAAAACTTCTGTCTCTCTTGCTCTTAACCTGCTACGTCATTAGGGGCTCTCCCTGTCTGATACGAGTCCTGTCTGTCATCCTTGGGTCATCCATCATTGGACAAATGAAACCAGATACTCTTCACATTCACTGTGTAACATTTCCACTCAAACAAAGTAGTGCTGAAAGCACACTATGAAAGCATCTGTCATAAATAAAAGTGGAAATCTTTATTCTTAAATCAGGTTCCTAACAGACTGAGAATGATTATGGGCTCAGATCTGCATGCTTTGTACAAACCTAACTTTAGTAGGATTGCTCATTAATAGGGAGAGTGTAATTTGATCAGGAATGAGTGAGTCACAGCAATATGATTGTTTCTGTGGCTGGTCTTAGGAAAATACAGCATAAGATAAAAAGATTAAATTTCTTTTGTGTTACCATGTCCACTGTGGATGCATTATCTAAATCCATTATCTAAAGTGGCATTAGAACAGTCCATTTAGTGGTACAAAGCCAGAACTGTGGCTTTGAAGAACTAATGAGGGAATTACTTATTCTAGCAAGTAATGATGGGAAGTTTAGTAAATATTTTGCAGGTTGTAGATATTTTAGTAAATATTTTAGTAAATATTTTAGTAAATATTTTGCAGGTTGAAGAATGGGTTGGATAGGGAGGCTGGGAGAAAAAAAAGTGTTTTGCTGATGACAGACTACTTTTATTCATGTTTATGTCCACCTGTGAGGTAATGGAATGACACTTCCATGGTACCCACCATCTTTGGCCATCACATTGCCATCAGCAGTCCTGTGGGCTCCATGCGTGCCACCCTTCTCTGATGAATGTCAGTCTTAACTGAGTTGGTATTTAGCTATTCGTGTTCAATTCTCTGAGAGTGAGACTTTTACCTTTCTCCCAGTCACATGCTTTGCATCATATTCTCTCCTAACCATATTCTCTGGATGTTGGTATACAGCTACTCTGAATCTGGTTTCGTGGTAAATGGGCGGTAAATGTAACTTCTGGTGTTCTGATTGATATTCAAAGAATATTCATCTGATTGATATTCTAAGAATATTCATTCTAAAGCAATACATGGCTGTGTAGCTTCTGATCAATGTTTGAGTCAAACCAAGGAGAATTTCTGTCTTAGTTCCTGATTTGATGGTTTGTGTAAATAGGAACATCTTTGACTGAAACAGAGCTTGGGTCAAAAAGCAGATACTATGTTATAGAACTAAATACCTGCTACCTTTCTCTGCTACTGAATTTTAATGATCAGAATTTTTGAAAAATGAACAGTAAGAAAAGACATTAGAGAACCTTAAACACCAAGGTATATTTGTCAGGTATATATTTTATCTCTACATATTTTAGCTTATGACCTTGTCTCCTTTATTTATGTGCATATATATATACAAACATACACACACACACACATATAACTAGGGCTAATGCTGATTTCAGCAAAAAGGAAAAAATATGGTGTTTGTGATAAATGTGAATATATATCACAAATATGCTATCATTTTTCCTTTTAAAATTTTGTGTAGTGTGCAAAACACCAAATTTGAATCTAATTGCAGCTTGTTCCTAAAGATACTGGCAGGATAGTCGTAAGTTAAATAGCTTTTTTTAGCAGGCTTACAAGACAAGAAATGTAGTGGTATTTCTAGCCTTTGAAGTGTACATGTAGAGGAGCCTGTTTCAGCCCTTAATCCTGCTTATTTTCCTGCTTGCTTGGGTTGCATCCACATATATTATTACTGGGAGGCTAGTTTTAAACTGCTCTTGTGAATGTCCTAGGATCTTTTCTGTGACAAGTATAACATAAATGGACACAACATAGTATTCTAATTACATATTGGTGAAGCTTTTGAAATTCCCACTGAGTTTGTCTTAGTTCATTTTGAGTAGCTTCTGTACAGGTTCTGAAACTATTTACATCACAGTTGTTTTTCATGCCTCTCCATAATTTATGAACCAATATCCCTCCAATATATCTTAATTCCTTGGTCACCGTTTTGAATTGTATTTCCATTCTTTACATTTCCATATACGTGAAATAAAGCTGCATCTAAGGAGAATGTCTTTAAGTAGAAGTTCATGGGATTTACCACTTAGCTGAAAAAAAAATCTCATTAGGAGGAAAAAAATTACTTCTTTAGTTAGGTAAATTTGCAGGATTGTTTTACCCCAGCTGCAGAAATGCTTATGCCAGCGTAATATACAGAGCCATATACACAGTACGAGTAGTCAGAAGCAGCAAAAATTAAAACTGGAAAATAGGCAGAACAGTGATGACTTTAGCAGAGGCCATTACCAGATGGTTGACTAATTGTGCCTTCAGTGTGCATTTCACAGAAGCAGAAAAAAACTTCTTTCAGAAGTAAACCAGCAAGAATGAAGATAGCAGTTAGACTAGGCAGTTCTGATCAAATGAAGAAATAAATGTATGTGTTTCTGACTTCTGAGTTCTGGTGGCTGGCACCAGAAGATTTTGATGCCAGAATGCAAAGCTTTCAGACCCAGACCTGGAACTTTACTAATTTAAAACAAGGCACCATTATGACATAACACCTAAATTGTTATCAATACCACCTAAATTTTGACCCATACTTACGTCTTAAATGTACCCTTCACGAGACTGTACCAAAATGAAGAATTGCCAAAAGCATTCTCTCCACCTTTCTATTTAAGTTGAATTCTGTTTCAATTGCATGGTCTTCAGGTTCCTGCTGCAACCATATGTCTTTTTGTACAGCAACTTTTAATTCCATGTAGTACTCATGATTAAAAGTCATTTACACATGTTAAGGTAGCTCCTCACAGAGAACATTGTTTCTCTTTTTAAGAGATGCTTAGGAATGGATGCTATCCCCTGCAAATTCTTGATGGATTTAGGTTAGAATGAAGAATTAAATAAGTTTCTGATACACAGTATTGCTACTTAACTATGGTAAATAGACTTGGAGTCACTAGCATTTAGTTCTGTTGATCTATCAGCACTTTGCTTCTAGTATCTGGTACATGGAGTCACAAAGTGTACTTGATTGACTGTTAAAAGTAGCTGATCCTTTCCCGATCATTTCACACAGCACGTAAGTTGTATGAAATATATATTATAGAACTGTGTATGTAGATTTAATTTGTCTCTTTTTACCCCCTAACACAGAGCCATTATGTCCCTGGCTCTTAGAGAAAGGTGGTGTGAACAATTGCTAAACTATGCAAGATGCTCGTATTGGGTTGATGTCTTAATTTAGCACAGTTTTTACTGAAACTTCCTAGTCATTTTTTTCTTCATCCAGTACTGTGATATCCAAGTGTCTTCTAAACATGAACTGTCGGTGTGGGAATTTCCTTGCAAAGGGAATTCAAGTGAATTATAAAATACCCGATACATCTATTTGTGAATCTCAAAATCCTTTACAAAGGGAGTTGGAATCAGTATCATCTTTTTTTGTGGTGATAATTCTGGAGACACAGAGAAAGGGTTTATTATGCTTAAAGAGAAAATTAAAGACCTTGGCAAATTTCAGTCATTAGGTTTAAAAGAATACTTAATGAGAAGTGTCTTAGGATGTTCTACTCTTACTCACTTAAATGTGTGCTTCCTCTCTCTCCTAATATATGTAGTGTTTGTAAAGTAAGAGGTTCTTTTTGACCTCCCTGTATTTCCTCTGTCAAAAAAAGAAAGGTGCTCTTTTGGTCTATTTATTAGAAGTACTAGGAGACCTCTTTAGATACTGCCTCATCAGGAAAAGAAGTATATATATAAATACGTGTGTTTTTTTTTTTTCACTTGAAGATTTTTTTTTGAACTTCATTTCCATATTATTTATAAGGCAGGGCAGGTATTATCTCCATTTTACAGATGTGGAAAGAGATTTAATGTGGGGTCTTGCAATAAATGAGTGATGGAATTGGAAGCAGAACTTTGATATTTTGCCTTCCAGACATGAATGTGATTGATTCATCTGTGTGTAGTTTTTTGGCACAGGAATTTTTAAAAGCTATTTCCATTTCTTTTAACTTACACCCCACAAAACAACCAGAAACTGAGGGAAGAAAATCCCATCCTTCATGGAACACCACATGAAAGAAATTCTGGATTTGTTTTGTTTTTATTTACAAGAAAGAGACTCCAATAGAAAAAGAAAAAAAAAAAGTCATGTGCTTACGAGCAGGCTTATAGTAAAAAATAATAATAATAATTGTGTAAGAAATATGTATCGCTTTTGCAGTTTTGTCAGCACCTTGGATTATCTACATAATGTAAATTGATTTGTTCAAATTAAAATCAATAGAACACTTAACTTACATGAACCATCCTCAAGCGCTCAGATTCCATGCCCCCAAAGCCTCTTTCTCTAAGTATTGGCAATTCTGTAAGAAAATCCTTACTTTATATCTCTTCATATTTCCCTACTTCCATAAATTCCACTTAAAAACATTTCCTCCCTTCTTCTTCTATGAATGAGGGCTTTTATTCAGTAAATGGATATTCTACTTTACACTGTTATGCCTGCATTATTTCAGTATCTTGTTCATGGGAAGGCTTTTTGGTCACGTGGATGTGTCAAGTTTTAGAATAAAGACAACTGAGAGCATAGTAGGTGGTAGCATTAAAGAACAAACAAAAAAACAAACAACAAAAAACAACAAAAACACCACAAAAAAAAAGTAAATACTGACACTGGAGAAATTGAATAGTTGAGAAGAATTCCCATACTGGTCTGTAGCCTGTTATGAACTGAACAGAAACTTACAGAAATTGCTCTTCAGAACTAGATGGCAGATGAAAATGTTCTTCAAAAATTCTGTTCCCGGTTTACTCTCCATTATATCATAGAGTGAGTCTATTACTAGAAACTGTTCTGGGCATAGAAACTCAGTAGGAATGGCAGCTGTGGGAAGTGGGGAAGAGGGTTTCTGTGTGTAGGACCTGAGCCTCATGTGCGTGGAATTATGATGTAGGTACAGGCAGTAATAGATTATATACCTTGTGTTAAGATTTTAAAAACATACTGCAAGGATCTTGTACAGTTGATGACTTTTTCAGTAATGCCACTTAGATGCTATTGTATCTATAGCCTCATGGATTTAATTATCAAAAATCAGAACCTTTAAGACAAATTGTGAGGGCATGTAATGTACACTGTCAGTACTGCAAATGTGTGTGTGTAACAGTATAACATGAGGACTCTGAAGCCCTTAGAAGTAAATAATATGAGCAAATTTACTCAGCTTTTTTTTTTTTTTTTTGAGCAAGGAATCTTTTATCTTTATAATTACCCTAAGTAACAAACATCCGTGTTTGGTTGGTTTGTTTTTAAACATGTGTCTTTCAGTTGTCTTTGATTACAAAATTCATCACCTGGAGTGACTACAAGTTTAGCTCAGGTGTCGTAAGCTCACGAGGCTGGTAGATAGTCCAGTCTGAGATGCAACCAGCAGGTACATATAACCACTATGACAGCAGTTTTTGCTTGAGCCAGTCCATCTCAGTCATACCTGTTGCTTCCAGTATCCTGATCTCTATAAAGATGATGATACTAGTGACAAAGTAATACTGCCTCCATTTAGGAGGGAGTGCGTCCAACAGGAGCACTCGTCTCTTCAGTCCTACCTTGCCAGACAAAGATGGGAACAGTCATGAAACTGCTGACTGAGCAGATTCTGTGAGAGTACAGAGTATATGATCCAGGAAAAGGCAATGTGAAAATTACAGTAATTGCAAAGCAAGGACAAATGATGTTTCGTGGAATAATTACAATGTACATTACTTCTCTTGCAATTGAAAGCAACTGTTTTTATGAATATTTAGCACTCCCTCCTCCACTCCCCTCTTAAAAAAAAAAAAAAAAGCAGAATCAATATAATGGCATAATGGCTTGGGATCACTTAGTGCTTGGACAACATCACAGGAAAGGGCAGACTGATGCTTGAATGTAAAACCAGCTAGAGGAAACACTTGAAATGAGAGGTTCAAGTTCTTATTGTAGGACTGTCTTGGGAGTTTTGCCTCTCTGAAAAAGCTGTGATATTTATCCTGCGGTTTATTCTTTTTCTGTTTCCTTCAGATGAGACCATAAATACTCAAGTCTAGGCTGTATATAGAGATTATAATCCTGTGTGCCACAGTAAAAGATTGCTTGTTCTCTCTATCCCACTTGCTTGAGATCAACTGAGTGATATAAATAGTCAATAGAATCCAATTAAAACAGAGAAGGGTTAAAACACAGACTAAAAGAGCAGAAATTAAAACAATCAAACAAAACAAAAATAATAAAACAACAACAAACAACAACAAAACAAAACCAACCAAAAGAAAAAAAAAGAAAAAAACTCTGGTGATGAAATATTAATATATTAGATGTTTTAGCCAAGCCTCGGAGCAAGATAGATCAAGTATGAACACCCCACAAAAATCAACAGAAAATGAAATTTTGCTACATGACTGCAGGGGTACTTTTCTTTGATCTCAACTGTATTGACAGCACAATTGAAGCATCATTTAAGAAAGGATAAAGCCTGGCAATATAATTTTACAGAGAGAAAATACTACCATGGAAAACCTGTCTGCCCACCTATATGCACTATGTCACTGAAATATTGAATATGCGCAGGTGAGCAGAAGTCTGTGAGGAATGTTTGTAAGTAATTCTAATTTGAGTTGAGTAATTGGCTGAAGATGACCCTAGGGGTTCTTTTATAATATGAAAAATTAATTGAGATATGTATTTCTGTTATCTTTCCAATAACTGGATAACTTTGTTGATTCTCATGAAAGAAAACTTCCTCTGTAACAGACTATTAAACTGATCTCCACTGTCTTATGAATTTAATAATTGTCTGGCATTTTAGCTTTAATTATTTTTTCAATAAGTGGATAAACAATGTGTAAATAACGACACTTTCAAGAAGAGCTATAAGATTTATAGGATAGAAAATATGGCGTTGCTCTGATACAGAATCCACATGCTTCCTTCTGGTATGCTGACAGCTACCTAAGATCTGTAGTAAATTTCAAATGGCTTTGCCTTGAACCTAGTCTAGCAACAGCTGAATACATGGCAAAAATGCCACATTAACTGTTCATATATATATGTAGAAGAAAAACATACTGTTCTATGCCAGCTACACTGACTGGAATTGTCTACAGCCCACAGGTAATTGGATTTTTGCTTATATGAAAAAGCCACACACTAGACAAATGTAAGGATGAGTGTTTCAAATTTACAAACAAAAAATTCAGACATAAACTACATTAAAAAGGTTATTTCATACCCAATTTTTAACAGATTCCCTGCTTAATACAAACATGGAAAATTCACATTTAAGTGTAAAGTAAGTTTATATTTATAGTATTAATTCTTCCTTTTAACAACACCAAAATTGGTGAAAAATCATTGTGAAAAAGGTCCTATATTGAAAAGGTATTCAAACATGAATCTTTCAGAGAGATTTGATTTGTATATTCTTTGTGGAATCATCCTTCAACTTCCTCCTTCAACTTCTTTGTGTAACACACCAAAGAAAGCAAGGACTAATGAATAGTTATGCTTAGTGTTATATTGCATGAAGTTTTAAATACCATTTTCTTATGTACTTGAAACCTTAAAATCTGTATTATTAGGATATTGTACAAGAAACAAGAGGCTTGACACTGATTGCTAACTTTTTTGGGAATTTCAGTCTGGGAATTTTTAGCATTGTCTCTGAAAATTCAGCACTATAATTTAACAAGAGGATACACTGTATTTGTGCATGACAAAAGCTAAGATGTGCTTGTAGATGCAACTCCACACCTTACTTTCAAAATGATAGTTTCAACAAAACTAATTAAAGAAATAACTAATCATTTCTCTAGGAGAATGTACAAACAAAACTGTAAAATGAAAAGTTTAAAGTGGGGAGAGATGTCTTTAGGCTGTTTGTTCATTGCTTTTTCCACAGTGGCCATTGCACAGCTGGAAGCATTTTCATCAGAAAATTACCGTGAAGAAAATTCTGTCTATTCCACTGTCCCTGTAGAAATTTTACTAGTCCTACCTTGAATTATTATTATTATTATTATTATTATTATTATTATTATTATTATTATTATTATGACTTGGGAGAGATGGCTTCTGTTGTCCTTACAGAATGAAACCTTTTTTTTTTTTTCCTGCCCCATCACCTGCCCATTTCACATATCAAAATCCCCCAAATTCTGCATTCATTGCTATCTGCAAATTCCATTTCCTGCCTATCTTAGGCCTCAGTACCTGTTCCTTTTCCTTCATTCATTTCAATTTTTCACTGATCAAGACATCATTCTCTTAAACTGTATGTCTCTTCATAACTGGACTCCATGGTATGGATACTCAATGTATTGCTGTTACCTGGAAAGCATTAATAAGTGCCTTCAACAGACCTGTTGTTTGTAGATTTACAGATATTTACAGGCAGTTAAGTCTGTCACTCTTCTAAGCCATGTAGCTCTGCTTTTTTTTATGTGCCCCTCTTTCCCTTTCTCTTTGCCAAGCAATAAATGACTTAGAGAACACTAAAGTTTTAGATTTAGTTTTTAATGTATTTACAGATATGCCCATTTATTGCTTTTTTTTTTTTCTTTTTAATGGATGCTAACCAACTATGTTTTGTCAATTATACTGCTAGAAGTCTCGTTGAATAATGTGGATCTGTGTGCTTCAGTGGACAGTTTAGGTAGAATTAAAATGTGTAGAAAATAAGGTCTCCAAGAACTGAGCAGTCTGTCACCTAGAATGACTGAAAGCAACTCGTGTTTGTCCGAAAAACCTGCAGAAAAAGCTGTTGCTATACACAAAGTGGGAGGGATCCCCCCCCCCCCTTTTTTTTTTGGTCATTTTCCTAATTTTCAGAACAGTGAGACCAGACAAACGAAACACCTAGAGATGTACATTTGCTTGAAACTTCTGAAAAGCACACCATTAGTTCTGCATCTGAAAGTCTGTTGCTAAACCCTTTAGTAAGGTTATTAAAATAAAGATCATACTAGTGACAGTAGTGTATCTGGGGCTAGTTAAAATCCTATGGGAAGACCTGAAAGATTTCTTTCCTTGATGTGTCATCCCATGCATTTTTAAAACATCATGCAAGGGTTTGTCTTTATGTGGTTCTGATTGATTTTAATGGGATGTAAAGATGTGACGTGACAACTCTGAGTTCACTTTTATAAAGAAAAAAAGGAGGCTTTCCACTAATACAGATAGGTACAGCTTTACCAGAGAAGTATTAAGAGATATTGATATAGCTTAATTTTCATGAATGATGAAATAAATGTGTAGAGATATGCAGACAAATGTCTTCGGAAGTCACAGGCAAGAAGTACATACCAGGTTGCACATTTTGTCACTAATTCTAAACCATGGTCTGTAGCCACTGGTTTGCTAACAACTGTCTGCTCAGACCTAATTTGGTCTTCCTATTCAGTCACAGTTTAAGTTAGGGGACAAAATATATGTAAGGGAGGGAATTTATTAGGCTTTTTTTTTTTTTTCTTCCGATGGAATGTTATGGCTTTGAAATATTCTTTCTCTCAAAATATATGTTAAAATATACTGAAATCATGCAGATACACTATTCTTTTCATGATACAGAGGAAGAATTTTAGACAGTGTGGTACTACTGTGACTACAGATACTCCGTGTAGTATGTTTGTATATGTGTACATCTTATATAAATTATAAATATATAAATACACTATTACAGTATTATAAATAAAAGCATTTTCAGCCCTTTTGTAACAAAGTCTATGGGAAATGAGTGTACTTAATGTGCAACAACTATTTCCATATACCAGAATAAAAGTACACAGTAAAATTGACGCAGAATGTTCAAAATATTCTTTTGTGGTCTTATATGTAACTGAAGAGTTTCTTGACTCAATGTGTAGGAAATACCAATCTGTATTACTGCACATTACAGGTTAAATACAACTTAATTTTGTAGTCTGTTATGAATTTTTTGCAATATTTCTCAGTTATTCTGCCAATTTGTGTCTCAGAATACTGACTGTACGGAAGTGAAATTAAGACAAACTGTTCTATTCAATGGAAAATGGAGAGTCTGTGTAAAATCACAGAATTGTAGGGGTTGGAAGGGACCTCAAGAGATCATTGGGTCCAACCCCCCTGCCTAAAACAGGTTCCCTAGAGCAGGTTTCCCAGGTAGGTGTCCAGACAGGCCTTGAATGTCTCCAGAGAAGGAGACTCCACAACCTCCCTGGGCAGCCTGTCCCAGTGCTCTGTCACCCTCACCGTGAAGAAGTTCTTTTGCATACTGCTGCAGAACTTCCTGTGATCCATTTTTTGGATCACAGGTAAAAATACATCTAACATGCAGTCTTAAGTAGTGCAATCAGTGAATGCCTAGATCTTGCTAATTTTGTGCTTTACGTGCATTGAAATTGAATGGATCAAAGGTTTAAGGACTTACAGTATTACGAGAGGAGACAAACTTAGCTATTTTGACTAGGTCTTTTGCCTGTGTTTAAATAACACATACCTGTGAAATGGTATATGTAAATGGTACATGTAGTTGAAATGTTGGTTTTATGACCAGCATGGATTTACTGAGGAGAAACCATGTTTAGCCAACCTGATAGCCTTCTACAATGAGGTGACTGGCCTGGTGGATGAGGGGAGACCAGTGGATGTTGTTTACCTTAACCTTATTAAGGCTTTTGATGCTGTCTCCATAACATCCTCATAGAAAAGTTAATGAAATACAGGTTAGAAAAGTGGACAGCAAGGTGGATTGAAAACTGAATGTCCAAACGCAGATGGTTGTGATCAATGTCACAAAGTCCCTCTTGCAGGCTAGTCACTGACAATGTACCCCAGGGGTCAACACTGAGTCCAGTGCTGTTTATTCTTCTTGTTAATGACCTGGATGATGGGTCAGAGTGCACCCTCAGCAAGTTTGCCGGCAATAGAAAATTGGACAGAGTGGTTGATGCACCAGGTGGTTTTGCTGCCATTCTGAGGAACCTGGACAGGCTGGAGGAATGGGCTAACAAGAACCTCATGAAGTTCAACAAAGGAAATTGCAAAGTCCTGTGCTTGGTGAGGAACAGCCCCATGCACCAGTAGAGGCTGGGGCCGAATGGCTGCAAAGAAGCTTTGCAAAGAAGGACCTCGGGGTCCTGGTGGTCAACCAGTTGACCATGAGCCAACAATGTGCTCTGTTGGCAAAGAAACTAATGGTGTTCTGGGTTGTGTTAGTTGGAGCATCCCCAGCAGGTTGAGGGAGATGGTCCTTCCCCATCTGCTCATCAGCAGTGATAATACATCTGAAGAGCTGTGTCCACACCTGGAGTGCTGTATCTAGTTCTGGGTTGTACATGGATATTTTGGAGCAAAACATTTTTGCTAGGTTAATTGTTGGACAGTTGGAATTGATAATCTTTTAAATTTTTAGGTCTTTTTAAACATAAATGAATCTATGATTCTATGAAAAACAGTGAATGACCATGAAAATAAGGACTTCGACCATTTGTTCTATGAATAGAGGCTGAGAGTGCTGGGATGGCTTATCCTTGAAAAGGCTCAGGTTTTTAGCTGTATCATGCAATTTTAGAAAGTTGTAAACAGATGTGCTTTCTAAGAACAGAAGACACATGACTGGAAATAATTCCTGTTTGTAGTAGATAAATGTTATATCTCAGAGGTCCTTTTATTTTTTCTTCTTAGTCCTGCTTGGCTGACCAGAACCCAACTGCTGCTTTACAGAAGTTCTAACGAAGGTCATATGGCTGATAAATACAAGTATTTAACTGTGAAGACTGTTTCTTGCTTCTTCATGCATAATGCACTCCTGTTACAGATAAGGAACTTGTACAGCTAGGATTTTGCATTTTTAAATTTGTGACAGAATACAGACATATATTTGAAAATCAGTGGGTGCTTGACTCAGAATGAGAATGTAAATACCTTTGAAAATGGGATGCCCATTAGATCTCTGTGCTTTTGATTCAGTGGGAGTTCTGCCTTGGATGTCAGGGGGACAGGATTTCATCTTCACTAGTATTTTTACAGTTCTGTTTTGCTACACGGCCTTCTGTGACAGCTGTAGGAAAAAAAAAAATCATTACAAAGCTGGAAAATTGCTTATATATCTTATACAATATAAGATAGGTGAAAGCCGATAGCATGTTTTTTTCACTCTGTTTTGAATCTTTTTTGTTTTGCTATTAAAACCAGCAATTGTGTAAGCTGTGGAAAGGCAACGTAATATTGCTGTGTAATCAATGTACCCTTTTTCAGATGCCTCTGTTAGGACTATAGTTAATTTTGTTATCAAGCTTCTTTAGGTATTATACTGTCTTTTATGTTGAAGTTAAATATGCAGGAGGTTATGTGTAATGTTACTGAGTATGAAGAGAGAAAATTATCTGAAAGTAAAAGCAAGCCACTTCTACCACTGAACACCCAAACTACATTTCCACTTCCTTTTGAAGCAAAAACGGATGACTGTGTAATAATACTATAATGTACAATGGCTTAGGGCAACAGACATAAATGAGGACCAAAGTAGTTGTTTTCTGATTTTGTTTTCTTCTGGACAAATGGGCTTTAGTGTCATTTTTCTTCAGTCTGTGAGCTCTGTTGTGGCTGGACAGCTATTTTGTCAAATTGGACTTATTTTCCAGTTGTATAAAACTCTTCATCTACATTGTGGATAGAGTGCATTAAGTTATTCCCTGTGGTGCACAGCTGGAAACTATTCTTTGCTGCAACATTTTGTTTTGTTTTGTCCCAGTTTTTTCTCCCCACTGTGTTCCCACACACTAGCATAGCTTCGTGCTGCAACAGACAAGTATCTCTTTTTCCAGTGACACTTCTTAGAACATCAGAAATTGACATATTCTCTTTTGTCTTTTTAGTACAAATTCAGTGGCAAACAGCTCTGCTTGATTGCATGAACATTTCAAAGTACAGACTAGGAAGATTGGCTTGAAAGTTAGACATACTTAGGCAGGCTGTTTTATTTGCTTCTTTGAACAGACTAGGGATATTTTGAGAAGACTGGAGGAAATACACACTGCCAAATATTGGTCTGTTTAGAAGAGAGGAGTATGCAGGTCTTAAAAGAGCTTTCTTTGAAGGCAAAAAATATTTCTTCAGTTCTAATGCTTTAATAAGACACAAAGAAATCCCAAAGCTGGTAAAACCATGTTTGTCTTCTATCTTGGATTTTTTTTTAATACTATTAAGAAACAATACTTTTTTTTTTCCAAATTAGCATTTTGCTTATGTGTCCACACAGTGCTATTATTTATATTAATTTTTCTCTCAGTAAAGTGGAGCACCAATCCTATCACTGAGTAACCATAATCTAGATATTAAATAATACTGAATGCAAAATTTCACATCAACCATTATCTGTCAAGAAGAAAGTTTATAGACCCTTCTTTCAGTGTCTAATTGCAACGGTCTTTCTTCTTCCAATTTTCTTCTCTTTCTCAGTCTCCCCCACTCAAGCAGTTCCTTCTGTCATCTCCATTCAGAGGTGTCTATAAATGTTATCTGCTATCTACTGTTACTAATTGATGGTTCCTTGTTTCTCACTCAGCGTGGCTGTCACTTCCTCTATCCAGTAGCATAAGCCTAACAGAGGTTATAATCTTGGTCTTGATTCTTCCCTGGTGATTCTTGATTTCATTCTATTGCCACAGTGTCCTTCTAGTAAGATGTATCCCACCAGATGTTCTGTAGACACAGGATGCTGATGAGATTGAAATGGGATTTTCAATTCTCCATGGGTTATGTGAAGGGAAGAAAATAAAATTATGTCAGAACTGGTAAATGGTAGAAAAACTAATGTACAAAGCAATTATTTTGTTTACATTTACATCTAGTTTCAGTACCTCTCCTTTGCTGTAGCTGCTTCTTGACTACTTTTAAAAGTAGGTTATTCCAGTGACTATCCCCGCTTCATAATGAACCTGTAATCACTGTTCGGCAGCTGGAGATATAGTTAATATATTTGATTTCCCACTAGAATCCTTCCATCCCCTCTCAGCAAGGGAAATCAACTAGGTCTTGCAGTGTGCTCTGAAGGTCAATCAAATTGGGGTCAATCTATCTGGGAGGAGAGTGAGGGTGAGAGTGAGATTGAATTCAAAAGCTGACAGGCTTTATGAAAATGTCTTGTACCTGCTACTTGTGTATCTTGTGTGCTTCTGCTGATCTCAACTACTGCAATAAAGCATGTGGAAAATCTGACAGTTTCTCAAAGAAGTAAGTAATAAGGCATGACAAAATAGGGCAGGGTGCCAGGCATCAGATCGGTGGTTTTTATTCCACTGATACTCATTGAACTTTTATGAGCCTGGACATTGGTGAGGAATGTGAAAAGTACATAAAAGAAAACGTGAAGCTGGGCTGTTGTTTTCCTGTATGTTGTGGGATCAGGAAAACATAAGACAATGAATGAGGTAATACTGTTCTGCAGAAAACTTCAAGGAAATCAACAGTCTCAGAGAATGTTCTGAGAATCGGTAGGATAAGTAGCTATTAATGAGACCTCTATGAATGCAAGGTAATAATGGGAAATAGTATAGAGGATTATGGTTGGTGTAAAAAGTGAATATTGGCAAAAATATTATGGTTTCATTAGCAAAACCAAGGTTACAGTTTATATTCCAATTTGAGTGGACCTTGATGTGGGGCTATATGTGCCACAACCCTTAATAAGAAACAGCTACAGGTACATATTGGAACAGCAACATTGACTCTGTTCAGTCTTGGAAGCTGGAAAAGTTTAGGAAAAGTTGCTTAGGAAAAAACATGAAAGAAAAGATGAGTACAGTGATGCCTCCATCGGTAAAAGCCTGCAACAGCCAGTGATTTAGGGATATTCAGAGCTGACAGTTGCATACCAAGCCCTTCAGGTTTAGCAGTCCCAGAGGAACCTTGTTCTATGTATAATTCCAATTGTTTTTTAACTCACTTCTACTTCTGGAGTAAAACATTTTATAGTAAAGTATTCTAGAATTTAATTTCTATTAAACCGAAAAGAAGTTCCATTAATAAACAGATAAAAAATCCCAATCAATGAAGAAAACTTTTTTATGGTAAGATTAGTCATCAGCCCCAACTTGTGGTACAACTAACTAAACTTACCTTGTTCACTTCCATGCTAAACCCATTTATGATTTTATATACAGCTATATAATTTTATACATCTCCCATTGAGATCTTTTCCCAGCAGAAGGCTTGCAGACTATGTATTTCCACATTAAAAAGTCAATCTACAGGTGAGATCTCGCCACACCTTTCTTTACCTTTTAGTTCTGCCATGTCCTTTTGGAGATGACACTTGAGAAATTTTGTACAGTTACTAAGTTGTCATTATGGATGGATTCATGCAATAATGTAATGACTTTTTTTTCTATTCCTTCAGCTAATATTTTCATTGAAATATGCATAATAACTCTTTCAGGGGTGGTAATAGCTGGTGCAGAGCCTATCATATTATACCCCAGTGTATTAATTTCCATTCCTCACTTTCATCTGCCATTTTATTGCCTAGACAGACCATACTGTGAAATTTTTCTGCAACTCTTTGTAGTTTGTCCTTAGTTTGATTATTGTGAAAACTTCTATCATAAACTGTCACCTTACTTACTATCTTCTTTTAAAAATTATTTTTATACTTTTTAAAATTACTTTTTTTAATTACTTTTTAATTAAAATTACCTTTTAATCTTCTTTTTAAAATTACTTATTTAACTGTTGAACAGAACAGGATTCAGCAAAGATCACTGTGGTTTTCCAGTGTTATTTCCCCCTTTTTTTTTTTGTTTACATAATTATGTCTTGAGTTGTCCTCATATGTCATGATAGCTTAGTTCCTTTAATGGCCTTTGCAGAATCTTGTCAAAGTGAATTTAATCTAAATATGTTGAATTTGGTGCATCACTCATATGTTTATGCTTGCCAATTTCTACAAAGAGCTCTGGTATTGATAAAGGATGAATTGTGTGGTTTCTGTTAAAAATAAATAAATTACCACTGGACTCAGTGTATCATACCGATCCAGGCATCCACTATTTTTGTCTTTAAAACGGATATTGAGATCTGCTTTGATCCAGGAAGCTTTTGAAAAACTAACATTATTAGTTAGTGCTTTGGTACCAAGCCCTACTTAAGCAGTACAGTGGCGAGGCAAAAGTTGATTTCATTGGAGTTTGTAGGTGAAAATCACCTACCTATTACTGCTGATTTACTGCTGTTCAGTTTACCTTTTTTTAAATTTATTTTTTCCTAAAAGTGTTTCTGTTGACATCATGTGCTAGATTTATCATCAGTAATTCTGTAAGAATTGAGCAGGTTTCTTTTTGGTTGCAAATTTTTTTTGATTACCCTTGCATGGTACGCCATTTTAAAGAACTTGTTTAGTTTTTGTGTTATTTGTCTTTTATAGATAATCATCTGTCAACACTAAACAAGCTGTCTATCAGGCTTCTATCCGTAGAAGCTCAATGGAATATGTTGCAGGCTTATAGACCTAGGTGTAAAGCAGAAAGATAGAAAGATGGCTATACCTATTTCATAGGTTGGAATCTGAGACAGTGTGCTTCTCTTCATGAAACAGACATCTGTTGAAAACCAGAAATTGAGCCCAAGCTGTTAAAGCCAAAGTCTAATTACAAGCCAATCTTTTCTCTCTCTTTTCTTGCAATTGCTAGAATTTCGGTATTTAAAGGTAGAAAGGTAGATTTTTTTTTTTTTTTTTTTTTTTTTTTTCCCCAGTAACACAAAGGAGGGAAAAGATTGATGTAGCTAGCAGTTGAAAGGAGTGGAATTTCTCTGCTTACACTTGAGCTACACAAAATAGAGATAATGTGCTTCTGGCTCAGATGTATTTTACCCAGTCTTTGCACTGGAGCAAGTGATTACTAAATGTTTTTGGCAATAAAGGAAGAAGATCTTTCTGTAATTATAGTAGATCATGTTTTGCAAGTATTTCATAGCAGGATGGCTGTAGAATTCAAGGTAATATTGATGACTAAATAAAATTTATAATTTAGTGAGCAATTGACTTTTAAGATGCACAAAACTAGTACACCACTTTTAAAATATTTCTTCTGTATGATTGTCATCATAAACATAAAAAAATAAGGCAAAGCTGTCTAAAAATTAAAATGGGTTGCCGTGAGCTCTCTTGACTACTTTCACTTGCTATGGTTATGGTTGGATAGATGTGAATTTTAAAAAAGATACAGTGTATATTAGCATCATGAACATTCACATTTTTTATTTCAAATTCAAATGGCCTAATTAAAGGATTCAGGACAACAAATGCTTTCATCTTCTGTGTTGCTAGAATCTCTTGAATGTTTTGTGAAAAAGTGTTATATTAATTGCTAGAAAGCAATATGAAAAGCATTGCTTCCTCCATTCCATCAGGCTTGCCCATCAAATGGTATTTAAAAGCAGAGCGTTATTTTGGGCTGTGCAAAGCACTGTCCCAGAATTAGTGCAGAGCTTAGCATCACTTCTCTGACTGGTAGAAAGCATTTGCTTCAGCCACAGCTATAGTATGCATTCCTCTAAACATCTAAGAAAATTTACAGACTGGCACAGATCTAAGAAAATTTACAGACTGGCACAGAACGAAAATGATACAGGAAGCAACTGATAGGTGACACAGCCCTTCCCTAATGGGCAGAGTAGAATTTCTGTTGTTGTCCCAGTTCTAGTTTTGCTTCTGCCTCTTCTGAGTAGGCTCATGTGACTGACAGTCATGACTTCATCCTGAGCTGTGTAGTAAGGGAGTCACAAGGATCTTACATTCCTGTACCAAATAGGTCGCAGTAAAACTAGATCAGTCATTAAAGCAGATTGGGATTTTCTCTGAAGAATCAATAAATAAATCCTACTGTGTGTGATGTTCATTGGAAATTGCCAAATCTATAATTTGCAATTCAAAAAATAAACAGTGTGTCAGAGGAATGCCCCCTTTAGGTAAATGTGGCCATTTTACAATAGCTATTAATTACATAAATGTGATCTGAGATCTGATGTATGGCATCTCATGGTAGGAAATGCAAGTTTAAAGGGAAGAGAATGTGAATTCCACCTACCACTCAAGGGAAAATGAATTATTTCTCCCATTCCAAAACGTCAACCTGATGCAGAAAATTTCCCTTCAGCTCCCTCAAGGAAAGCTGTAGGCCTGAACATGAATGCTCTTAAGGCTTCTTGGAAGTACAGACCATTTGAAAAAAGTTCAAGTAGGTAGTTGTTAATTGTGATTTTTAACTTGTTAAAATTATGGTGCCAGGGAGTTCATCAATACCAAACCGTAAGCACTGGCTGACGGGTGGGAGGACTTTATGCATCTCCTGCTCCCTGCCTGCCAGATCCATTCCTGTGAGCCTGCAGGAAGTGGAACACCGCACACTCAACACGGTCTCTTCAGTGAAACATCTAATGCTCGTTTAGGTGCCTGTGTTTGCACTGATTATGGACAAGGATGTATGGTACTTTTGCCCTAAGTTACACTGCACATAAAAGAGGCTACCTGAGAGTGAATTTTTATTCTAACCGATGAGCTTCTTAAGTACTCTATATTTCCTATGTCTCTTAAATTAGAATTTGAGTTAAAATTTAGAATATTGATATCATTTGTGTATAGACACACAATGCGTATATTTTTATAACTTTGTGAATCTGGAGGCTTTTTGCATGTTCTTTTTCAGCTGTTACACTATTTTTGAAGGAATATTTTTCCTGATTTTATGTACTGCAATTCATTTCATGTAGTATCCTAGAGTCCTTTTAGCAGGCTCCCTTTTGAGGAAATAAGCTACTCGTCTCCAAACGAAATGCCAGATTCTGTGTTAAGACTAAATGATTACCATCTTTTACTCTATTAACTTTACACAGTCTAAAAAAAGAATAATGCGGCTGTAAGTCAACATAGGAGGTTCCACAGCTATTAACAATTCATCTACTCTGCTAATGCTTACACTGTTTTTTACCATGTGCCCCCATTGTAGAATACAGCAAATATAACTGATTGCATTGAATAAAAATGCAAGAACAACTGTACAGATTCTCAAATGTGATGAAAATGGGCTGTAATCTGTACAGAAGAAAGCTACAAAGATCAATAAAATCTCAACTATTGATTGGCTATACAAATTACACAGGTTAGTAACTAATTGGTTGCCTTGAACAAGTGGTGTGTTTGATATGGTTCTAAAGCGAGCGTGAGAGTCACTAACTCACAGTGTCAGAGGACAGCTGTACCATGACCATGCAAGCTTGGTAATTAAATGGCACACAGGTTAATTGCAGACAGGAGACTGGAGTTAAAGGACTGAAAGGAATCACTTGAATAGTGTTCTCTATAGAGGAAAAAGGAAGCCTTTTTAAAGGGATCTTTATCAATGTACAATTGCAAATTCAGTTTTGATTAAAGCCTTATTTTAAAGCTATAATAATAATACAAAAGGTTTATAAACTGAATGGATTACAGAAGAGTGCATTTGGGGCCAGTGAAAATTGCCACCATATAATTCTGAAGACGATCCCAATCCATACCTTAGAATTTTGTTGTTGTTGTTTTGGTTTAACCTCCAGCCATGACAAATTATTCTTTTAAGGATACAAAACATTGATTTTCATGTGAACGTATACATTCAACCCATCAAATCAGTTTGTCTCCATGGATCGATTTTATCATGGCTCAAAGATTTTGATCAGTATTTATTGGGAGGGAGAGTAAGCCACCTTAACGATGGTTCTTCATATGGGTTATAATTTTTATAGCTTACTGCTACATGAAAGTCAGTTCAGCAGAGCAGTCAGACGTGTTTAAGTGCCGTGGTGAATGAGAATTATAATATATCACACAGCAAGAGCACCTGAGAAAAATAACAACAGCACTGTCGTAGAAGATATAACGTTGTATACATTATCCACTTCTTGAGGAAAGGGGAAGAGGAAGCAAACCATGCATGGCAGATGTTGTTCATGTTGCTGCATGAATTACTCAGTTCCTCTGATGGCAAGGGTGACTGAGAGGTCCTAAGCAGAACAGTAAGACAGTGTAACACAAATGATGCAGTCTGTGAAGGAGAAGCTTCTCCATGGGAATGTAAGCAGAAAGGAAGAGTAATAGGGAGTTTTCATGGGTATTTGCGTACAATGATTCAAAGCCCAATTGGGTAGGCAGTCAAAATAATGGTTTGATTATGAAAAGAACAATTTGATGATCCTTTTTATGTTTCCATACCGTATTTTCTCCTCTGACATTCTGCTGCTCAAGATATAACCAGAGGGTACCAATCTGAATTTTAGAAGGGAATGAGGAGGAAATCACCAGTATAATGGCTTTATTCTAAATTCTGGATTCAAAGCCAAAGTTGGTGGTGCTTTTCTGTGCTTCATTACTTCCATAGTTGTTGAAAAGAAAGCCTTTTGCTTAGATGCCATAACAGATGTTATGTTCATTTGTGATTGTATTACTAAATTCACCTTGCGTTTGCCTCTGTTGCTTTTGTTTATGATTTTATTTTATTTTGTTTCCAGGATTGTTTCCTGCAGTGCTGAACCTGGCTACTAATGCTCTCATCACAACCAATGCTACCTGTGGAGAAAAGGGTCGGGAAATGTACTGCAAGCTTGTTGAACATGTTCCTGGGCAGCCTGCAAGGAACCCTCAGTGCCGTATTTGCGATCAAAGGAGCAGGGTTCCACATCGTACGTGTACCATTTTCATTTTGTTCCTTTCAAATGATTTTTTTCCTAGTGGTTGTAGATACTCAGCAGACAAAGATGTATGTCAGTGGCCTGATTACTATGAAATGTCTACCTCTTTCTTTTTAAATTAGGTTACCCATCTCTTCCTTTAGTATTTCAAAATCTGTATCTGTTACATAGACTTAGCTAACTGAAGCTTTAATTGACAGAGTGTAAGTGGAGAACTGAAGTTCAGATTTAGGAAAACTAAGTGTCTACAGCTGTTGTTGGCTTCTCTTCATATATGCTGACCATGAATGAAAAACAGATTACTCTTACCTGTATACTTACATATAGAATTTGAACATTTCAGCCAGCCTAAGCAACATCTGAAATTTCAGTTTAGGGCTAACTAACTGTTGTGGTTTAATCTGGCTGGCAGCTAAGCGTCACACATCTGCTCCCCGTCCCCCTCTCCAGTGGGATGGGGGAGAGAATTGGAAAAAAGTAAAAGCTTGTGGGTTGAGATAAAGACAGTTTATTAGGACAGAAAAGAAAGGAAAATAATAATGATAATAGTACTGCTAATAATAATGTGTATAAAACAAGTGATACACAGTACAATTGCTCACCACCTGCTGAGTGATGCCCAGCCTATCCCCAAGCAGCCAGTGTTCCCCACCCTGGCCAGCCACTCCATATTAATTGCTCTGCATGACTCCATATGATATGGAATACCCCTTTGGCCAGTTTGGGTCAGCTGTCCTGGTTCTGACCCCTCCCAGCTCCTTGTGCACCTCCAGCCTGCCCACTGGCAGGACAGTGTGAGAAGCTGAAAAATCCTTGACTTAGTGTAAGAACTGCTCTGCAACAATTAAAACATCAGCGTGTTACCAACATTATTCTCATCCTAAATCCAAAACACAGCACCATACCAGCTACTAGGAGGAAAATTAACTCTACCCTAGCCGAAACCAGGACACTAACCCATTTTATTGTGTTTTGGGATTTTTTTTTTTAATTATTTTGTAGTTAATTCAGTTTGACTGAGACAGCAAAAAGGAGATTAGACAATTAAACTGCTTGGTTTAATTGCTTAGGTTTTAATATTAAAATTGATCTGCACAAATGGTGTTTTTCTTAAGACTGCCAGCAAGCAAAATCAGTTTTCACATATAAACTTAATATCATCAGGTTCAGAGATGTGTGTTTCTTACCAGTTACGAATCATTTGGAAGATTAGAAATAAGAGAACTTCTGTCTTGATTGTACAAGTTTAATTTCATATGAGCTTGCAATGAAAGACATTCATAGAATTAACCTGGTCAGATTTTTCTGGGTATATCGACACTGCAGATGATAGAGGATGTAGAGACTCTTGATACAGCTTCTAATGGAATAGATGCAATGTTAGAAGAAGCATACAGAAGCATGAAGTTTCCTGAAGACAATATATCTTTTTTTTTTTTTTCCAATTTTTTACCTCTAAAACTTAGATTAGACATATTTATACCTTATGACAAAGCATACTTAAGCATGTGGTTAAAGCCACGGGAAATAAATAAATAATAATTTATCTACTAACTTGCTAACTCTACACAGGATGAGCAACCTGTGGTATAGCTTTCCAGAAAGAAGCCTCTCCTTAGAGGCTTCCTTCCTGGGCCACCCTTCCTAGAATTATTTTACCAATTACACAGTCTTTTCCTGATAGCTAATCTGCATCTTCCCTGCAGAAATTCAAGTATGTTATGTTTTTCCTAACCTCGGCCAACACAGGGAATGGATTACTTCCATTTTCTTTGCAAAAGTCTTTTTACTTACTTGAGGGTTGCTATTATTGCTCTGTCTAGTTTTTACACTAATCTATTCTTTTCCTGTCTTTCTCCATATAGGTTGTATGATCTAGAACTCTATGTAAACTGCAGTTCTCAGTTCTCTCTAGAGGTTTTCATCTATATTAAAATTCACCTGAGCTCTTACCAACACTGCAGAGAGATTCAGGTTTCCTTCAGAATAAGCAGATTATATTGCTGTTTACACATCTAATTTAGATATATCCCCGTTTAAATTGTGTGATACCACTGAGAGATATTTAGCTAGTTGGCCATTGTAATCCCCAGATGCTTTCTCACTAAATGACTACCTATCCACTTGCTCCCTATCTTGTATTTACAAAGCTAATTATAATTGCCCCATTATAGATTACTTCAATTGTCTGAACACAGTTGCAACTTACTTTTTTCCCCCAAGGTCATTTTTCAAGTTTTGATGGCTTCTTTAATTGTAGTAAATGCTGTCTTCTCAGGAAAGATCATGCATTTGTATTGTAGCAATGTAAGCATTCAAATGATTTTACATTATAGTAGTGGGTCTCATTCAGAAGATTAAATTTTTTTTGGCTGCATTTAGACTGCCAGAAACACTGTGTGATATATTCTGTCCTTTCTTTACAGAAGAGCATTTAGATATGCATGTACATAATACTATTATTGTTTTTTTTATCAACTTTAACTCCAATAAATAAATAAATAAATAAAACAGAGCTGTACTGCTTTGTCTCCATGTTCCACCTATAATAGTAGATAGATGCATGTATGTTTATACAGCCCTCTTTATTGTCGCCATTTATATGTATAAACACCTCATCTGAATGATTTGTATCCATGTTTTCCCTCGCTCCTACCCTCTTCTAAATTTGAGAGACTGCTTGGCTTCAGAATGACTGGCCTTTTGTTGCCAACCTCATCTCTTTTTAAGGTTTTTAAATGTTCATTTGGCAGAAGGAAGTGCTTTATTTAAACAAAGTTAGCTCATTAATGGGAGAACCATGTAATGTAACCAGACTTTAAATGATCCCCCTGGAATGTGTGAGTCTGGAGTGCCTCCCCTTAATTACTGTAGTAGGAAATGAACACAGATTCCCTGGTTAATCACATGTGAGCCCAAATTAAAGAAGAGAGTTTGATGGGTTCAGTCTGTAAGTTCCCCCCATCCTTGTCATCCATTAGAGAGACTGGTCCTTGAACTGCGTTTGCAATCCAGTCCGTTTTGCAAATACTGTATAATTTTCCCTTCCTTTTTAAAAAGGTAAAAAATGCCAACAATTAATCAGTTTTCAAATTAATTATGATTAAACTTTCATAATGGTGATTACAGTTAACTGTTGATTCATCTCCCAACTGTCCTTCTCATGATTTATCTTTATATCAATTTCACCTGAAGAGACTTGCATCAAAATTTCCAATTAGACAGTTTCTGACACAATCACTGAGGAGCTCTGAGTTTGATTTACAAATGATTTTTTGCTAGCACTCATTTAAAGCCAAAGTTTGTGAAGATGATCAGAGATCTGAGAATTGACAACATGTAAGGCTTGGGTGTTATTTTATTTTTCTTTTTTTTCTTCAATAGAAAGATAATGCTGCTAACAATGTCACTTGTAGTGTGTATCCTAGCTGGCAGATGTTGATGCTCAGTAATGCCACTGAATAATTTGATTTTTAAATTAAATTTTTCACATTTTCAATTTTGCAGGCTTATACCTTCTATTACTCCCACAAAGCCCTTTAATTGTATCTTTAAATATGTTCAGACATTCTGGCTTTCCTTAATGAGCTAGTCCTCCTGTCCTCCACAGGTGGTTGATGTAGCAAGAAAACAGAGACACAAAGACTGTCTATCTTACTGGTTTATTTAAATAATAATTAGAATAACAAGGAAATTAATCAATTCATGAATTAATTCTTTGGAATACTAGGATGAGCTAGTAATGAAACATATTCTAGTTTTATATCCAGAAAGCCTGCCAGTTTAGAAAGCTATCCATAATGACAGGGGTAAGATTTCTCTGACCTTGTTATGTTCTTGCTGACAGAATGCACATAGAAGAAACCTACTGTATTTGAATTACCTTTGGGTTATTTTCACCATAATGTACAGACTTGCTCTAGGTAATTAGGGACTTCAAAATGCATCAGATAGAACCTCATATCTTTTAAAATTGAGATTTTGGTATTCTCCAGTTGATACAGGAGACAGTCATGAATTGGCCATAAAAAGTAACCTAGAGTTGAGTGCTATTTTTCTCAGTCAAAGTAACATTAAAATACTGTGTAATTAAATTTCATTAGATTAGAAGATCTTGAAATCTAACAATAATTTCATTCTGTAAATATTCTTTTATCCCAATTATTTTGGATTTATTTGTGACACTGCAACAGACTAAACGTGGGCATGAAAAGTAATGATCTTGGACTTAGATATGAATGGTTTATATGTTAAAAGTGAGCCATCTTTGTACATGTGTTTGTGAGTCAGACAATTTTCCTGTTGAGAAATATATTCTGTAATAATTCATGAATCATCTTCTCTGTAACAATTTCTGAATTATTTCCTGAATTATTGCCATGTGCTTAGGAATGCAAGTACCAGAATTACTGTGATCTCTGCTTTCCCTGCACACCAGACCTCAGGATTCTGATTTGTTGTTTCTATTGCAACATTTAATGACTTTGCAGTACTTAAAACTTTGAAAGATTGCAGGAAGTGTTCACGCCATCTGATTTAGATGCCTATATTTTCTGTAGACTCAGGAGAGCCTCCAGCTGTATTTATTTAGGTACTCTGAGTAACCTCGTGGCAAGACTAACCAAATTTCGGGGCTAATATTAGACGAATATTCTAGTAACGATAAGCCTAAGACTGCTCCAAGAGAAAAAAAAAAAAAAGATTTCCTGCTTTTTCTTTTAATGTTCTACCTTGTTAGTTCTATAGTTGTATTCAAATCTAGAATTTAGATCTAAAACCATTTATATGTCTGAATTACTCTTAAATACATTTACATATTTCTGTTGCTCTAACAGAACGACATCCGATAACAAATGCAATTGATGGCAAGAACACTTGGTGGCAAAGCCCTAGTATCCAGAATGGAATTGAATATCATTATGTGACCATTACGTTGGACCTCCAACAGGTAGATGACTTCTGTTTGTTTTTATAAGGGCTTTCTTTCTTGCACAATATCTCACCTGGATTATTTTCCTCTTTGCTTTATGTTGCTTTTATATTATGAAGACACTCTTGGCTTCTCTTGTAATTTTTTTTGGTCATTTTTATGGGTAATGCTGACAGACCTGTTCATTTTAACATAGTGTACCAAATTAAAAACAATTTTCATATGTTTTTATGAAGTCACATTTAAAATTATATTAAATATAGCCTTTTTTAAAAAAAAACATAGCTTCTGGTTTGGCTCTGTGAAGTCAATTAAAAGAATATTCCATGTACTCATAAATAAAAGTTTATGTTTAGACTAATATTGTTTATTGTATCAATAATATAGTTTTATTCACTGCAACAATATTTCAGCTGTGTTAGTGATCCATGCTCAGGTAGTGGATTATTTTGAGGGACAGCCTGGAGAGTAAAAGGAGGAGTTTGGCTAATGTGGTCTTTAAATAAATTGCCTTTTGTTACTGAAACTGTGCTTGACAGCTGTAGCCATACAGAATGAATGCTTATCTGATGCTTACAGAAATGATATATAAATTCCAGGCATGTAAGAAAGTGGATATGAGGGCTGATGGTAAATCATTTTATTTTCTTTATGCAATGATAAATAAAGAACAATTACCTGGTACCGAAGCTATTCATCATGTTATTAAACTTGACCATTTTGGCATTCAATTAACTAGATAACAAAGTAATCTTTTTGTTGTTGTTTGTTTGTTTGTTAACCCTTAGTCTTCTCTGGTCTCATTCAAGTTGCAAACAAATATAGGCCAGCCACAGGCAAAGGAAACATACTCCATTTTCCAGCTGTTTAGAAAAAAGGGGAGGCCCTTTCTCTGATTCCAGTTCCCAGCTCCCCCTTCCTCTCTGATCTCTTCAATGAGATTGGTTTTCTGTTTTGGTCTACTGCTAGTATTTTATCAGCTTCACTTGGAACCTGCCTATCCTTATCTCCCTTCTTTCTCATTCACCTTTACTTAAAGAGAACAATAGTAATCACTAGAAAGGCTTGCATAAAGCATAGCTTGATAGAAAGAGTGAAGCCAAAGGTATTGCATGGAGCCATCAGCAGGCATGCATACGTAAATATTTTTTTTTAATAGATCATAGTCTTAACTTAGTCCAGAACTCAGAACTTCAGTAAGGCTTAATGAAGAGTATAATACTTGATTTCTAGTTTTTGCCATTTATTACTTGAAAACAAACTATCACCCAAATGATATCTGATGGTGCAAATTCTTTTAAGTACTTTGTATTTGTGACAATGAAGTACTTGGAAGCCTCTTTACTGCTTCACACCTGGAAAAGCCTTTGAATCTTGGAAGAATTATTTGCATTTTGGCTTTGGAGTTATTATTTGTATTGCCAAAAATAATAATAACAAAAAAAAAATCCTTCATCTGGGTCCTTGGCCTTGTATCTGCAAAAGTATTTAACGGTCGTTTCTGTTTCAATCAGCAGAGCTGAACTCTTTTAGAGAAGTTTAAGTTCCTGCGCAAGGAACTTTATCAAGGAATTATCAAGTTATTTTTAAAATGTCTTTTAAAGTTTCAGAGTTTGGTTTGCCTGTACAAAGGGATTGTGCCTCTTGTTGGTTCTGATCTATTAATGTGATAGGACCTGAGGGAATGACTTGAAGCTGCGACATGGGAGGTTCAGGCTGGATATCAGGAAAAGGTTCTTCACCGAGAAGTTAGTCAGGCACTGGAACAGGCTCCCCAGGGCAGTGGTCATGGCACTGAGCCTGATGGAGTTCAAGAAGTGTTTGGACAACGCTCTCAGACACATGATATTATTATTATTTTTTGGGTGGTCCTTCGGGGACCTAGGAGTTGGACTCGATGATCCTTGTGTGTCCCTTCCAACGCAGATATTCTATGATTATATATATATAAGTAGCTCTTGAGCATTAGGACTGAATTAGCACTCTAGTGATCTTTACTTGTGTAGTTGCTTCAGCCAGGTTTGCTAAGCTAGAACTTTACTTTTTTTTTTCCCTGTTGTGTCAGTATTCAGCTTGTTATAATAAATTTATAAAACAAACAAATAAACAAAAAAAAAGTGTGCAGTTCCTAAAACTTTTTTTTTTTTATTGTATACTCAAAACTAGCTACTGCGGGGTCAGTGACTCCACTGAGAAAAAGTACAGATTGTTCTAATGTATTTAAAAGGCTTCTTTGTATGCCATTTCACCAGTGGTCTGAGAATACTGTATCATGTTGTGTGGGTTTGTTTTGATGGGTGGGTGTGGGGGTGTTGTTTTGGTTTTGCATGGTTTTTAAGTGAGACAAGGCTCATGCCTGTTGTCCATTCCTCCTTTCCCCTCTCCCCCTTGTTCTCTTGCTTATTGTTCCAAGAAAGCTTGGTGGGGCCTTTCACAGGACTAATGCTGATCCCTTCTCTTAAACCCATTCAGTTGCACTGGCTGAAATGTGAGAGAGCGTGTCAGAGTATGGGTATGTCAGAGAGGTGGGATATGACCCTGTGCTACTGATACTATCTGACTAACTCTAAATGATGTGAGGAGCATACGTAGAGTTAGGAAGGCATGCTTGCTCACCATCTTACATGAACAGAGCAACAACTTTGTTCTGCAGAATGTAGTATATTGTACTATGCTTGGCTTTTGGAATTTTCCTTAAGAAATGAGAGGTTTTTTTGGGTTTTGAGGAATATTAGGAGTTTTTATTTTCTTGTTTGGATCTTTTGTAAAAACAACACTGTAGGCTTTATTAAAGTAGTCAGTAAAATATGAAATTTCCCTTCCAGCTAACGTCATGGATAGTAGCCATTGTGAATGGCTGAAGGTCACCAGGTATCTTTGAGACTTCACTTAAAAGAAATTCTGTTCTTTATTTTTGCCTTATGTGAGATTCAGTAATTGCTATGTTTGTGTTGATAAATTCTTGCTTTACGTACAAAAATGCTTGACTTCTTTTTATAGGATAGAAATAACAAATGACAAACCTACAAGTAATGGACTGTAAATTGCAGGAATGCGTTAGTTTGTATGTTATTACTAGTAATTATGATAGTATATGAAATGCTTTCAGCAAGTCTTAATTTCATGAAAAAATCAGGAAAATAATTACAATTTTTTCACTTATATAATGCTTGACCTTTGGGGCATCTGCATATATATTTTTTTACTTTATTGTGCAGTACAGCTGTGTAAAAAATGGTGTATACTAGTTAAGAATAATTAATAAGGATATTTTACTTCATACAGTTTAACTTTAGAAGGAGTCAAAATATTTTCAGTTAGCTTGGGAAAAATGCAGTTGTTTGTTTATTTGCTTTCTCCCAACAGTTGAGGTGTAACAGAGTATTTATAAAAAAGCTTTCATATGTAAGGAGGCCAGGCTTCTAATTCACTAAGGTACCTTTGAAATTTGTACTCCATTTATATTATAAAAATACATGTTGAAAATTGAGACTGTTTTGTTCTCAGCATCTTTGCTAATTTGCTCTTAACCCTTCATTTTTCCAGACTTCTTAGCCATTTTGACAATCTTATCTATTTCACAAGAATATTCTGGAACATAATTCATAGCTGTACATCTGAAACTATTTTTACAGTGCTATTTACCCAGAAAGTGGATAGAGATCAAAATATGAGTGTAGATTTATTTGGGAGTCATTCAGACAAATTTAAATGGGGGTTAAAATTGAGAGGTTGAGCTACTCAGGTTATTGCAACTGCAGAGCTGAGTTTGGCAGGGTAGGTTCATCAGTACACTAGGTTTTTTCATCAGACAGAGAATGTGTGTGTTCTGCATCTTTGCTGGCTGCGTAGGGTCTGTGGATTTGGCCTTAAGAGTGATGGGTTCAAGTGCAACAAAATTAACTCAAGTCCAGTGAGTGCAATGTTTCACAGGACAGAAAATAATTCTTCTCTTATAAAGAAGCTCCTTCTGTTGACGAGCTATGCTCTTTCAAGAAGTAGAGAAAAAAGGAGGTTGCAAAACAGAAATGGTTGGATTTCCAGGGCAAATATATTCCCTGTATTCATGCTATCTGAAATCCTCATTTGGTTCAATGATTTCAGTGATGTGGAAGAGTAGTAGAATATCTTTAAAGAAAATTGGCAAATACACAGGGAAACCAATTAGAAGTTTGAGGTGAGGTGGTCAGCCCATCTGTTTCCAATTTCTACATACATCAGGACACTTTCATGAACAAATACCCTGCTGTTGTGGGGAACTAGGACATTGACAATATCCTTGGTATTGCTAAGATGTTTATGCCAGGAGCATATTTATAAGGGTTTTGATCTTCTGACTAGACACTTTACATGTTTATTTTAATGGTGCAGGAATATTTTATGTGACTTGTAGATGTCAATGAACACTGCGTGGGTGGACACAGAGTTAATGCTGTGGTGGTAACTGTTGGATTTAATAAGTATATCTTAATTGTCTGAGATTGTGGGGGAATAGTTCAGTGTACAGGAAATCCTTTCTAGGCATATATTTCTAAATAAAAACAAAGTAGTTGACACCCCTCAGAGCCTCATAAGATCTGGTAGAGCAGCAAGAATCACTGAATAAGCTATATAGTTCTTTTCTCTATAAAGAGACCACAGTTCATCAGTTTTCATTTCTTTAAGCACTGATAGTGTCCCACTCATTCAACTCTGCTTTTCAACTCCTCCTTCCATGGGAAGGGAGCAAGGATTCTAAGGAATTCTGTTCTGCCTCCATGTAGAAATCACTGCAGTCCTACTTGCCTTTTCTTCTGAAATGTATTCCACCAGTTTTTAGAACATAAGTTTGGACTTTACCGTTTGAGTGGCACATGTTATACTTTGGAAAGTGGCATTCCTGGAACTAGATAGAGAACTGAATAACTGGAAGTAGAAGCGTGCTTGACCTCAGAAGCACTTTGAGAAGCATTTATGAAAAGTGGAGCGCAATATTCTGTAAGTGCTAAGCTCATTATTTTGTAATTCTGTGTTGTCCAAATTATATTTGGACAGAGGTTTTAGATTTGTTTTTGAATGATTTCTTTGTTATTCGATTCACTTCAGTATCCATGAGTAGAAATGTACATGTGCATACATGTGCAGACGAGCATATATTGTCTATCCTGAAAAAGGATAATATTAGGAAGAGGAAAAGAATTGCAAAACTGAGGGTTTCCTCGTGCTTTCTCTACACAGGACTGTACAACTAAGTTCTGTAGCAAAAGACACAAATGAGAGAACTAGAAAACTATGACAAGATGAATAGAGATATTCAGGCTTGGACAGGAAAGTAACAGGATAGTAAGTAAGTACATCTGCTGCTATGCTGAGGACTGCCATACATAGTGTGACCTATAATTTGAACATTTGGATTATATTTGAAACCAACCGAGAGAAAAATATGAATATCGATACTTTAAGTGTTCCTGCATTAGTAAACAGTGTGTCACAGGGAAAAAGAGGGAAGTAGACCTGGGAGAGGACTTGTGTTTATTTGGTGCTGGTGGCACAGATAACTTGCCAAGAAATTTACTTTAGGCTATCTCTATTCTGTATCATGGTCTGAATGTCCATTAGCAGCTAAAATGAATTGGGTGTGTTTCTAGGCATATTCTACTGGTTTAGTTTTTTTTCCTGAAAAGAATACTGTTTGTGAGCTCTAAGATTCATTCATGATGGGAACCAAAGCATACTAACTGGGAGCAGTTGGGAGATTCACCTCAAAAGAACCTGCTTATCTGAGCTAGAAAGCTAGTGTGGACGTACCATTCTAAGCTCTGTGTCTGAACAGAGTCCATATTTTACACTCAGCCTATCAGATACTATGTACACCAAAATGGTGGTGTTCCCATATGTTTTAATGCAATATTGCTAACCTTTGTTAGGGTAGGGGAAAAATATGAGAGATGAGAAAGCTTCCGTGAAGACACCTTACTTGTGGGACTTTGCTTGTCACTTGCTCCTTGGCTTTGCTAGTATGACTGCTGTGTTGATAGCTGTTTGAAGGAAATGTTATTTTCATCTGTCAGTTCCCTTGATGCACAACATTAGCCAGATCTCTTGGGGGAGCACAGCTCTATTTCAGAGTTCATCACTGTCACACAGCAGCAGAGATCACATGTTTGTTTGCCAGGGATGACTTGAGGCAAACATGACAAGCACTGTCTTGCAGAACTGTGTTGAAGATGTTGCCCAGATATATGACCAGAATGAGGCAGGTTATCTGTTTCTAGTATCTTTAATTTAAAGAATAGCTGTTTTTGAAAGCGTATATGAGTGAGTAAATTCTTATTTCCATCACCACTTCTATATTGCTTTTTGCCATCCTTTTAGTGTTTGGCTGAAGGTGTTACAAGATGATGGCTGTAGCAGGGATTGGCTTGGAGTTGTTGTGTAATGTCAAATATAATGCCACCTTCTCTGACTAGCTATTTCTTTGTCTTTCTAGTAAATGAGATTGACACTTAATTTGCAAATGATGCAGTTCCCAGAATTTGCTTTTTCAAAGCCTTGGACAGGCAAAGACTATGAATTTACTTAGTCTGCATTCCCATCCAATTAATCTATTTCTTGAGGAAGAAATAGAAAAAATTTTGAGCCTTGACTATTTACAATTTGGGGCATGATTTTGGATTCTGGAACCATTTCCTGGCTGTCTGGCTTCAAAAGACTGTTGGAATGCTTTGCGTAGCACTCACTCTATACATCACTGCACAATTAGATCCAGTTAAACTCATCCTTTAGTGATTGTCTGAAGTCACTTTTTCAGCCACAGTGAAGTACAAGGCACACTAGATGATAAGGTATTTCACAACAGCATTGCTTCTTTTAATATTAGTTAAAAATAATAATAATAATAAAAAAAAATCTATAATAGTCCACAAGACAGTGGCTAAGGAATCAGAATGTGTAGTGCAACGCAGCAAGGGTAAAGTAGCCTTTACACACTATCTGCAAAGTGGTATATGAAATATGTATATCACTACGATATGTTTGTTTTTCTCTGCTCTGTAATATCAAATACATTTTTGGGATGTGAGGGATTACAACTAGCTTTCTATGAAGAACTTCTGATATCAAATATCACAATAGCTAAAGGAATAAACAGAAGGTTAATGACCTTTCGATATATAAAGGGGGCTTAGAAGAAAGATGGAGAAAAGCTTTTTACAAGGGCTGTAGTGACAGGAAAGGGGACAATGGTTTTAAACTGGAAGAGAGTAGACTCTTATATTAGATATAAAGAAGAAATGGTGAGACACTGGAACAAGTTGCCCTGAGAAGCTGTGATGTCTATCATTGGAAGTGTTCAAAGTCAGGTTGGATGGGGCTTTAAGCAACCTGTTCTAGTGGAAGGTGTCCCTGCCCTTGGCAGGGGAACTGGTCAAGATGATCCTTAAGAGTTCCTTCCTGACTAAACCATTCTGTGATTTTACGACAATGCCTAGTCTTGGGATACAAGAAACAGAGTAGGAAAATTACGTACCAGTTGGTCTTCCCATGTTAAACTCGTATACATGTCCAAAGATTTTGCTTAGGTTTTTGGTTAGTATTCTCTCTTTCACTACAGTTATATGCTTTAAATGTCTGTAACACTTTCAAGAAAGCTTCTGTAAAGGTAAACCATATGGCTTCTCTTCATCTCCAAACCAAAGCCTAATATGGTTTCTCAGTTTAAACTGAGATGTCTCACCAGCAAATGCCAGTCTGTTTTGTCCATCTTCTCAAATCTTTGTCTAAAGAGAAAAGTGTGAATAGAAGCAAAGCCTGTTCAGTCAGGGATACTGCATTTTCATGTGGTTGCTGTTTCTCCCTCCCCAGCCTTCCCCAAACAGTCCCGTGGTCTGGCACTAGCAGTTGTGCTGCTACATACTGAACCAGATCAGTACCTTGATACTGAAAACTAGCATTGTCTTATTTTGGGGGGGAGTTAGGTTTCTGCCAGGTTCTGTTAGGTTTGGGGTGGGGTGGGGGGGGGGGGCGGATTGCTGTAGAACAAGCTGGTATCTCTATATCTCTGGAGGTGGTGGGAAAGCAGTCCCAACCCCTTGCAAGAGCAGCTGGCACTCTCTGGCTTCAGCTGATGGTAAAGATTTAAAGTACATAATACTGATCTATGAGCTTTGGGGCAATAAGCTACAGTCCATATCTGCAAAATGGAGTTGTCAACCTGCATATTTGGCATTGTTTTTGCTTGCATATTAATCATTCTATTTTAAAGTAATGTAAACACTTAAGAATACAAAGCATTTAATTACATGCCCCCCCCCCCCCCCCCCCCCCCCCCCCCAAGAAAAGAAGTTCCCTGGTTCAGTTATACCTAAGTGATAATGGATTGTTAAAGTGAAAGCCCTAAAAGATGTAGCTAAAACCATGAAAACAAGAATGTAAAATGGCATTTTATACTCTGAATGAAAATGTAAATGACAAATGAAAATAAATAATGGCATCTGTTCTATATTACTGAAGTCCCCAGCTAATTTTTGCACATGTACCTGGATGTTAGTTAAAAATGATTTTTTTTTTAAAGTTTCTTTTCTCTTCTCTGAACATAAATCTCAACGTTTCAGTAATTCTTTTCATTCTTTAGTTTCAGAGTTCACTGGTAATGCAAGAATCAGGTATCAATAGGATGAAAGAAAGCATACTTTGCCCTTCAGGTATTCTTTTTAATCAAAGCAAAACTAATGTATTTGAAGTTAGTTTATAATGAAATGTTTTGTAAAAAGCAAAAAACCAACCAACCAAAAACAACAGAAAACAAACAACACATAAATACACCAGTGATGAACATACTTAGAGAACATAATTATAAACAAACAGACCTGTAGTAAATATTTTGACATCACAGTGAACATTTTTTAGAATTATCTGGTTTAGACAGGTTAGCAAGTATACTTTCTGTTATGTAGTTTCCCACCTGGCTTTTTGGGAAGCAGAGAATATGCTTGAAGAGAGTACACACTCTGTATGACACTGGTGACAGATGTCATCGAGGCTTCAGTTATTGTCTCAGAATCAAGTTTTTACACATTCATATAACTCAACACAAAAGTCTAAAGAAAAATGAGGGACCTTTATCCATAGGTGTCAAGAGTACACACCTATGCCAACCGTCACTCCAATACTACCAGCTGCATTAAGCTTTTAGATGTTCTGATAAACAAGTGTTTGTAAAGTTACTCAAGCTGACTTTTCTGCAGTGTTAAAAAAGAGTTTTTTTTTTTTTATTATTTTTATTTTTTATTTATTATTCCTGAGAAGTAAAGTAATACGTGCAGGGAGTATTCTTCAATGTTTTCTGAAATGCTAGGAAGCCATTTTAGTCCTGAAAGATCAGCTCTAATACCCACCATATATAGTGCTGCTAGCTAGGCTGAGTTGTTGTATTAACAATAAATCTTCACAGGATTACTTTGCCCAATTTTTTTATGCTCCTCACTAAATCAGACTGTAACTTTATTGCTTTGTGGTTAGTCAGAAAGATTTCTAAGTAAGCAGTTCCTTTCAGCTTCACATCATAATACACTCTGAAAGATTAAAAAAAGGTTCAAGAATTTATAGTTTTTCTTTTTGAAGTTACTTGCCTCACATTTTTTCTGGATGACTACAGTAAATATGCATACCATTTTTTCTTCTCTAACTCTGGTTGTTATCAGGAGAGCCATTCACCTTTCCATCAGTTGGGCAAATAGTTTCAGGATATAGGTCCTAATTACTCTATTATAACCTTTGAATCCTGAGTGGCACATGACATGAATGTGAGGTTTTGTACTATTGGCAATTCCGGTGCTAAAGAAAGTCACACAGTCTGGGAAAGGATAAATAATGGGTTCATAGGAGGCTCAGTCTTTAACAGATTTTGCTATATTTACTGAAGAAATATGTCATCAGTGAATAGTTTATAATGAATTAAAAGCTGCATTAAAAAAAAAAGAGTTTTGCAGCTGATAGTGAAATGAAATAGTGCTGCTGTTTGTCATAGAGTTTCATAGCCTTTTATCATTAAATTATTAAAATGTAAGGTATGTGCTACAAGATGGACAACAAGATTCTTTATTGCACCTGATGAGAACTGTAGTAATAAGAGAACTGCTCAATATGTATCAAGATAGATTGTTAATTGACTAGTTTGTTTTTGACAATATTTTGTGTATGTGAGTTAAGATTTAGGGGAGTAGGAGCAGCTCCTAATAGCAAGACACTATTTTGTCATACAAATGCCATGTAGCACTTCGCAGCTTTGTGCCAATACTTCATCAAATCATTGCAACAAGCATCAATGATTTGATGCTTGTTTTCAATTTCCCTTTGTTTTAGCTAGCAGGTTTTAAATGTATATTTGTTCAGATATCAACATAGAGCAAAGGGTAAAATACTGCTACTTTTAATAATGTGAACAGTAGGTCAGGGCGTGGTCGAGAGCACTGAATTTGACTTGCCAACAGTTTTTCATCATACATGCGTGCAATAGTCTTGATTTGTTGGTTGGTCTAAAATTACTCTAGGAAAAATTCATAATTGTAATAAAGCAAACATTTAAACAGGTCTTGGGGCTGCATAATGATCCCTTGTTCACTGAACAATGAATAATATATGTTTGTATATGTTCCTTTCACCATGTAAATATATATATATATATCTATTGATGGCATAATTATTCTCTTTCTCTGCTATGTGAAGTCCATGCTGTGCATGCTCTGTGGAAGGCTCGCATATCAGTGATGTAGTTTAGACAGAAAAGGCAGTCATTTATGTGTTTGTTTGATTTTGGAGTAATGTGGACTAAATGACTGGACAAACTTAGAGAAGTATATATATTGGATCTCTTCAATTACAAAGCATGGCAAAACAGAGACTTAGTCTGATCTTGCATATAACTTAACACCTAATGGTGAAGACAAACTGTTCTCTTTGTTGTGAGTCCTAAAGTATTATGTTGTCTAATTATTCATAAGGAAATTCTGATTGTAAAAGAGGGCTATGAGATGGAAACATAAAATTGCTCATCTCAGAATTCACCCTGCACATTCCATATATTGCCCTGCTGTGCCATACAGCAACATATCCATATTTAAAGCAGTCCTCAGGTTAATTAGAACAACAACAACAACAAAATAGAATCACAGAATTGTAGGGGCTGGAAGGGACATCGAAAGATCATCAGGTCCAACCCCCCTGCCAAAGCAGGTTCCTTACAGCAGGCTGCCCAGGTAGGCATCCAGATGGGCCTCGAATATTTCCAGAGAGGGAGACTCCACAACCTCCCTGGGCAGCCTGTTCCAGTGCTCCATTACCCTCACCGTGAAGTTCTTTCTCATGTTGGTGTGGAACTTCCTGTGCTCCATTTTGTGGCCATTACCCCTTGTCCTATCCCCACAAACCACTGAAAAGAGGTTGGCCAAATGCCTCTGTCTCTCACACCTCAGGTATTTATACACATTGATGAGATCCCCTCTCAGTCTAGTTTTCTCCAGGCTGAACAGACCGAGGTCTCTCAGCCTTTCGTCATAGGGAAAATGCTCCAGGCCCCGTATCATCTTTGTGGCCCTCCACTGGACTCTTTCCAGGAGATCCCTGTCTTTTTTGTACCAGGGAGCCCGGAACTGCACACAGTACTCCAGGTGAGGCCTGACCAGGGCAGAGTAGAGGGGGAGGATCACCTCCCTTGACCTGCTGGCCACGCTCCTTTTAATGCACGCCAGGATCCCATTGGCCCTGTTGGCCATGAAGGCACACTGCTGGCTCATGGCCAACCTGTCATCCACAAGGACCCCCAGGTCCTTCTCTGCAGAGCTCCTCTCCAGCAGGTCATTCCCCAGTCTGTACTGATACATGTGGTTGTTCCTTCCCAGGTGCAGGACTCTACACTTGCTCTCATTAAACCTCATTTGGTTTCTTCCTGCCCATCTCTCTAGCTGGTCCGGGTCTTGCTGAATGGCAGCACAGCCTTCTGGCGTGTTGGCCACTCCTCCCAGCTTTGTGTCATCGGCGTACTTGCTGAGGGCAGACACTATTCCCTCATCAAGGTTGTCAATGAAGATGTTGAACAAGACCAGACGCAGCACCAACCCCTGCAGAACACCGCTAGTCACAGGTCTCCAGCCGGACTCTGTGCCACGGATCACCACCCTCTGAGCTCGGCCAGTCAGCCAGTTCTTAACCCACCTAACTGTCCACTCCTCTATCCCACACGTTCTCAGCTTTGCTAGCAGGATGTCGTGGGAGACAGTATCAAAATAGAAGTATGAAGAACTAAAAACAAAAATGAAAACTGAACATGCACAAACTTTGATCTGGGCATCAGAGCTAGCATCTCATTTCTTTTCAGTTTACTTATTTCCTTGTGTAAAGTTTTGATTTTTTTTGAGTTTACTGACATGAGGCATGTTAAAAATACTGCCAGAATTTATTTTTAAACCTTTTTAACTGCTTCTGTGTTTAGTTAAAAAAAAATGAACTACAGTATCTAAAAAGAAAATGAGGAATATAAAGAATCAAATAGAAAGCTGAAAATATTTTCTGAAATGTCTCTATTTTTGGTTTCATAGTTTAAGTCACTACCTTATTTATGTTCTCTTTGTTCATATTGTTCAATATTTCAGGACTGAAATGGAGAAAAGATTGTGCTGTGTTCAGGGAGTGGATATAAATTAGTACATTCCTATTTCACACTTGGATTAATGATCTTACCTCAAAGAGCTCATAATCAAAATCCTAGGCCTAAAGATGATGCCTGTTACCATATAGTAGTAGCACATTCTTTTCCAGAGAGATCTCAAATCACCATCTTGCTACTGTTTCAGCAAGGAAGTGTTAAAGGTCTAATTGTCAATAATGCAGAAGTTGCCCCGTGCTAATGGTGCAGCAGTTTCAGATGTGTCTTTGCAGACTGCTCCTCGAGGTGGGTAACAGATAGACATCATCTCACTAAAAACTATTTACTTGTATACTTTTTAGCTCTGTGCAGAAAAGTACAGAAGCCATAACATTGAAAGATATCTTTTATTTCACATTAATAAAACTAGTGCTGCATGAGCTTGCTGCTGGTTGTACAAAAAGGAAATCTGAGAAATTTCATAAGATAATTAAGGCTTCTCTAGGAAAAGCATATTATTTTGTGCCATTCCTGTATCTAAGTAGTTTTATCTATATTGGAATTAATATTATCATTATGGAAATAAAATATAGAGATTTCATATGTCTGTAATAGGTGAGGAGACTGAGAATAAATTTTAGCTGTTTAGATTTCAAGGTTTCTTCATTGCTGCGCTTTGAAATGGAGACTAAAAATTGTCTGTAATAGATCTTCATTTCTCAGGCTAGAGGAATACATAGGTTACTTTGAAATGCAGCTGGTAAGGGGACACTGCATGAAAATGAGAACACTATTTACCCTGGATACTCAGTATGGTGCTGGACCCAGACTAAGTAACAGCTCTTGGATCAATGAAAAAACTTTTTTTTTTGAATTTTTGGTGTGTTAGCACCAAAACAGAAGGATCATCTTTTCTATTCTGTTATCTAGGTTTGAAGAAAAAAGTGTGAATACTGGCATTTCCATCAAGTTTTCTTTCTTCACCATGCTCTCTCTCAATTGAAATAGATTATTTCTTTATTTCATTAGCCCTATGAAATAAAGAGGAAAGGAAGTGCTCCTTGCTATTATTTGAAAGTGCTATGAAAATAAATTACTGACTTTAGCCTTCAGTTCTGTTGTATATTAGCCAATGATGAGAAGGAAATATGGTCAACAGGAAGAAGCTATTTATCAGGCCTTCACAAACAGGTGAAGAGTGGATAGTGGAGAAAACCAACAGAGAAAATTACAAAGAAAAAAGCTGGCAATGCCAGAAACTTTACAGGCACTGACTCCTGTTTGGCTTAATGTATCTTAGATATTCAACAGCTGGACAACTTGAAAGCTTTACAGTTTGAAATTTTATACAGTGCACTGTTTTAATAGAAAATTTTATTTAAAAAAAATAGACATGTTATAATCATTTTTTACTTATGAGCAAAAGTTGAGAGGTATTAATAACAGATTTACTTTTCTCAAGGAGAAGAACGCATTTTTTAAAGGAGCCTAAGACTCTCTAGCAGTTACATAAAGTAGAGGGAGAAAGCCAAGATTGGAGATAAGTGGAGATATTTTTAAACTGTTTTTTAAAATGCACATTGAAGGTTACAGTTTTGCAGGTACTAACTGAATGAAACTGAGTCTATTTTTGTCTAATTAGAAAAGATACATGTTTATAACTGAAGCTCAGTTTGCTTTGGAGACACACACCTTTAGCGCTTCTCAAGGTGTGCCATGGTGAAATCTTTCTCAGTTTTTCCGCACAAAGTGCTGTGGTCATTCTGGTTTTGCATGACATTCTTAGCTATATATATATATATTATATATATATATTTTTTTTTTCTGGGGCAGACGATGCTCTGATAGATTGTTTGCAACACCATGGAGGGGGGGAACACAAAAAAAAACCAAAAAACTCTGTTGGAATCAAGTGTGTGCATCTTTCAACCCAAATTCCCCATCTGGTAGTAACATTTCTGTTGGAAGCAGATCAGATGAACAGGAGAGACACTGTCATTAGAAGGCAAACTGCAGCATGGCAGGGAGCTGTTCAGCTCTCTAAATTGGTATTAGCTGAACCCCGCTAAGCATCCCCCCCCCTCCTCCGCCTCCCCTCAACATTTTCAATTACAGAATTTCTAACTGTGAGCAGAATGTTTGAAACCTGTGTAACTGTCTCTCAGGACAGTGATAAAAAGAGACGCAGGCTAGATGGTTGTTTGATGAATCTGGAGAGCCACTCCATCTCTAAATTAGGGTTTCTCTTAGAGTTGGATGCTAGACTAAAATGAGAAGGTTAGTTATTTATAAATAGCCAATCATTTGAATATTCTTGCATCAAAACTGTATACTCTTATTAAAAAAGAAGTACAAAAATCCAAACAATAATCTGTAGCAACATATGTGAACTGATATGACTGAACAACTAAAATCATAAGATATTGATACTGGCCTTTTAAAACAAAAGTGAAAAATAGTGCAGATGCAATATTTAATTTGAAATGTCTAATGTCCTGTCCGTGTAACATATGTGATGCCTGATTCCTGGTCATGCTAAGTACTAGAACTTAATGGACTGGGTAGCCTGATGGATGCAAGGATGCTGTGGTTCTGTGTACCCACTCAAAAGAGAGAGGCCACCCAAATGGGAGATGCTTTGAAACAGGATTTAAAGAGAAAATAGGACTGGCTGCAGAGATCATGGTCTGGACAAACATGCTGACTGGACAACTATTTATGTCAACTGTTGTTTTTTTGTTTGTTTGTTTTCATCTACTTTTTTCTTCTATCTTGCACTTATTCCTCCCTTTCCCTACAAACCATCCCATAATAAGTTATATACAGTCCAAAAATATTATTTCCTGTTCATCTCCTAATGAGCTGTACCACCCTGTAGCCAATAACCCCTGCTAGTCTGCAAGGTGTTCTGAAATAGCAGTTCTAGTTGACTCATCTGGATGGATTTCATACTGGACTGATAGGTGTTTGCCACAGTTTATAACAAAACATGAGGAAAAACCCTTTCCAAACTCCTCAATAAAGAATACCATGTTTACTTGGCCACTGAAATGGAATAATATACAACCATATAATTGTGGTAAAGAAGTAGGTATGCAACTTACACCAGATTTGCTGATTGGAAGCCTCCTTTAGAACTATTACATTGCTCTGTTTGGAAAATGAAATGGAAATATTGAAAATCTCTTATAAAATTTTGTGGTACTCATTTTTTTTCTCTCTGATGTTCTGACTTACATGAAAGATAGATTTATTTTTTAAATAGTAGTGCATGTGGGAGTCAGGCACAATGAGATTTCCTGCTTCGCTAGCTAACCCTAAGCAGATTAATGATTCACTTCAGCTCTATCTGAATAATATTAGTGTAGCGAATTATCCTGTGTAGTAGGATGCACTTTTCTATGTCTTATGAGGCATACAGAAGAAGATACAGTGCTATAACTTAAACTGTACTTCACAACATGTGCTTTGCAGATCTCACTACTGAGACAATTACTACTGAAAATGAGACCCAGGACTCATTTTGTTTCTCATCTCAAGGATTATGTTGTCTATAATTTGAGAATAGCTCAAAGGACTATTTAGACTATTTCCCTCCCAATCCCATAATTACACTATGGTCACATGAGCAGAGTAAGTACAGAAAAGGCACCAGCTGTACTTTGGCAGCTGTGTTAATGGACTGTTATATGCCACCAGGCAGCTTGGTATTGCTCCGTTATGACATTTGTATCAGCAAACTTTGATCTCCAGGTTATGTTCTATTGGACTTGTACTTTGACAGATGTGCTCTAAGGTTGTACAGTTGTTACATCATTTGACAGGTGTCATCTTATTGATGCTATTTTAAAAAGTAAAGTAGATGTGCTCCATGAATTACCCTGTAGAAACAGAAGCTTGGTGCTACTATTTAGTAGGAAACTTGGCTCCATAAAGCAGAGCAGTTTTACTTTTTTTAATTATGAAAACAAATACAGCAAAGCTCAGTGATACATTAGACTTTACTGGTATTAGTATTCTTATGCCACTAAGCTCTAGCTTGATGTAATAGCCAAAACATGATTTGCTAAGCAGCTCCCCAGTAAAGGAAGGGTTACTCTGGTACCTGAAGACAATTTTCCAGTTGTTTGGAAAAGGGACGTGTCAATATTTCATCCATGACATAGCCTTGCTTTAAAAGCCATCATTCGTTGCCATCTTAAGTGCACATATTATATTTTTTAAGCACCTTATATTTTGTGTGTGTCTTAAAACATAAATCTGCTGTATGATTGGCTTTTCTGATGGAAATAGCTGCTTCCTTTCCTTAGCTTCAGTTTTACCTCAGTAACATCTAGATGTTACTTGGTTTAAAAATAATAATAATACTGTGTCACTAATGTATGTCATTCTGCAATTGTGAATGTATTGGTTGTGGCTTGTGTTCCAGCAAGCCTGTAAACAGCAATAAGCCTTGATAAATCAATTGAAAGGGCAGGTGAAATGGACCATAATGAGCACTGATTGCATGCTTGCATTCTGTTTATAGTGATATTTGATATGTCTGTCCTGTAAAGCTTATTTATGGCCACTGTGCTGAGTCATGTGATTTAAACAAGAATGTTTTATAGAATAGTTTCAGTAGGATGTGATTACCTTTCAATGGCTTAAACCTGTGTTTTTTCTTAATAGCAATGAAGTTTGGCAACTTGTAAACATTGCAGAAAGTATATGTGTATAAATACACAAACAGAAACAAAATCATTTATTCAGATTGAAAATACTTGAACATAAGCTTTGCAAATGTCTGGTGGAAACTGCAGCTTAACAATCACTTATTAAGTTATGTGAAATTTAGAGTGCTTTTTAATTCTATTTGCAAAGTCTGTCCTGGCCTAATGCCAGGAGGTTTGGGCTGGGCGTTAGCAAAAGGTTCTTCACTGAGAGGACTGTTGGGCACTGGAACAGGCTTCCCAGGGATGTGGTCACAGCACTAAGCTGTGAGAAAATGCACTCAGACACATGGTCTGATTTTCAGGTGGTCCTGTGTGGGACCAGGATTTGGACTCAATGATCCCTGTGGTCCCTTCCAATTCAGGATATTCTGTGATTCTAAGGTAACAAATCTTTTTTTTCAGAAAAGTTAATGGAGAGTTTGTTTCTATATTTGAAGAATTTTGATGGAATCTGAGGCCATAGTGCATTTATAGGGGAAAAAAAAATCAAACATTATTATATTTCCCCTTCTTAGTTTGGTAGGTATTAAGAAATTGGAATAAGTTTTAAATCACATATTTATAGGTATGTTAACAATTTGGCTATTTTTTTTTCTTTCAGATTTTCCAGATTGCATATGTTATTGTGAAAGCAGCTAACTCACCTCGACCTGGGAACTGGATATTAGAGCGTTCTCTGGATGGTGTAGACTATCAGCCATGGCAGTATTATGCTATCACAGACAGTGAGTGCCTGACACGTTACAACATTCATCCACGTCCTGGAACTCCATCCTATATAAAAGATGATGAAGTTATATGCACTTCTTATTATTCCAAGATCCATCCTCTGGAGAATGGAGAGGTAAGATCAGATGTCACTCCAGACACAGTAAAAAGAAAAAAAAAAATATTTTGCTTAATTAGCAAATATGAGTCTTGAGTAGACAGTGTGTGTTGGCATGCTTGAAAAATGTGGAGGTGGCATATTTGCAATTGTAAAAAAAAAAATATGTTATTTTATGTGGTTCTTTATAAATGCATGATATACTCTCTAATAAGCATATTCTACAAAGTGAATAAAGAGATAGAAGAGTTATTAGGTAGAACTAGGTGCTAGTACTTATACAACTTCAGATGCTTGAAATATGTTCCAGTGTCACTTGTGAGCAAAAGTGAAAATACTGGGAAAAATCATGGACCCAGTGAAGTTGTTAGAAGGTTTTTCTTCATGTTGCCATTTCAGTCCACATGTATAAGTTAGGATGTTAAATGGTAATAATTTTGTTCAGAGTTTATTGTATTTAAAAGTTTGCAACTGACCCTCTGCCCTTGTCTATACCTATTCATTCTTCTATTGTCAGAGGTGTCTGTTATTTCATTGTGAGTCCAGACACATGAATCATGAACCAGTCACTAGTTTTAACTGACGGCATAGAAAATATGTGGTGGAGGGGAGAATGAGGAACTCTGGTTGTAAGGACTCTTACCAGGTAAATGTAACAAATGTACCTGAAAATGCAGACTTTTTGACCTCTTAAAATGAAGAGAGGGAAATCTATATGTACCAAATTCCAGCTGTATATTTCTTCGCAGTTTTATTTTTCCAACACTTGCTCTGCACGAGTTGGTAATTCAAGGAAATGACATGCGTGTGTACTAGATCTGAAGCATATATTTATTTACAGATTCTTTCATGTCTAATGATATTCTGTGAAATTTTAGCCTCAATATTTATTCTTCTGCTGAATGTTCCATTTTTTAATAGTTGATTTCTAAGTAAAGAAGTACAAACTTATTCTATTTTGTTCTTCTACATGGAAAGCAACATTCAGATGCAAAACTGTTAATGCATATTATTTTTGAGTACCAGATATGGATATGTATACTTTATTTACATTCACAGGCAATTTGTAATGCCAGGTGCAAAAGCAGGAAAAGAAAGTTTCAGTGTAAATATCCTCCTGATATACTATAAAAAAAAAAGTAAGCTTGGATCTACAGTATGCTTGCATAGATTGTCAGACAAGAAATCACTTGCACGTCTATAAAAATTCATCTCAAATACTTGGTGTGTGTGCGTAATTGTATCATTTGAATGGGTATTTGTTCTTGTAGAATCTAGCAGTAGCAGATAAAGTGATATTGTCAGAAATCATGCGTGCGTAAGTGCTACGTTTTCAAAACGTCTCCAATTGGATGCTTTTTGAGGAGGGAGCAGAACACAAGCGAGCAGTTTATTGCACACACCAAAATTTCATAGTTTCTTTAGGAGAATATTTCTGCAATGAAAATACAATGCCAAAGTAATTATTCCACTGTTTCAATTGATTTACATTGTTCAATTTCTTTGATTATCTGATTTTCTTGCAGACAGATATTGATTCCAGTAGTCTGCTGCCCTCTTGGTTAAACCAATGTCTCCTCGTGTTCTTCATTGGCTGAGTTAAAAAGCTATTCAGCATCTCTGTATATAGCCTTGACTGAAACATTGACTTAAGTCCCGTTGACTTGAGTGGAACTTAATTCCTATCTTAAGTGAGAAATTAATCATTTTTAACATGGTCCGATGTGCTGGAGTTGGTGTTGTGCCCCAAACATAGTAAAAATGGCGAGCATCTGATAAACAATTTCTTTAAACAGGAAGATCTGGAAGAAGGGAAGAATTCATCTGTTCAATTCCACTCAGAAGAGTGGAGTACTCTATGAATACTCTATGAAAAGTGTATGATTTAAGCCTCCCTAATTTAATCTTACCTTGCATAGGTAGTTGTTAGTCAGAGATTTGGCCCTAAGACAGAAAAAGATAGAACATTTTGAAATTAAAAGCCTAAAGCTTAAGTTTTATAGCAACTGGAAGAGTATCATTCCAAACAAGTTAATCAGCTTGCATTTTAACTTTTTTTTTCTGTGTGTGTAAATTAAACAGCAATTTAATCTGTCTGAGTAGCTACAGACAGCCTTATAAAATACACTTTAACACTGAATAATTCTTTTTCATGTTTAATCAAACATTTAGTATGAAAAATAATGTAGTTCATACCAATATGAGATTTACTTGCAATTTTTTTCGAGGTGATATTTGCTTGGCTCCTGGTCTTTCAGTGGAACTACATTTGCATATCACTTTTTTTTGTCCCAGGGTAGGACTTCTGTTCTACCCATCAGACTGATAAGATTTGTAAAACTGACAGAATTATGAAATATACATTAAGTACCTTTTCTTTCTTTTCCTTCAAAAACATTGAGCTGTTTAGGCACACAATTCTGGTGTATACTCAGGAAACCTGATGAAGTGCAGAAGTTGCTTAGGTAAACAAACCGGTTCCAAAGCCAAATCTATGTTTACGCTAGTGTCTTAAGTTAGAAAAAAACAGAGTATGTCAATTTTATGTGTACGTTCAATAGTGATTTACTAAATCACTGACATTTTAGTCAGTGATTGATTAGAGTATTTCCAGAAATGTTTATTTTAAGCAAAATAATTTGGACATTTAGTAATGTCAGCATTTACATGACAAATATTCACTTGTCCAATAGCATAAATAAACAAGAAGAACAAAACAACAACAACAACAAAAAAAAGTGATTTATCTTCAGGTCAGTCTAAGCAACACAAGTTTACTTCTCTGTCACACGAATAAATAATCTGTAGACCAAGAGCTATTTGCATAGAATGATTTTATAGAATATTTTCATGAATTAAGAGAAAATTGTGTGATGAAAGCTTCTGAATGGTGAGCGCAGCTGAGGCATTCTGAAATAGGGAAATTTCTCCCTGAAGTGTAGACTCAATTGCAGAGATTGTTGAGATTGTATCTACACTGTTTAAAATCAGTGATTAAAAAAAAAAAAAAAACAAAAAAACAGGGAGATCCATGTGTCTGTATATGCTACCAGCAAAGAAGGTTTTTAGTGTATGTTTCTGATACACCATCAATAACTGTAAATGCTGAAGTTTTCCAAAATAGATTTTTAATATGAAAAAGCAAATTCTACTATCTCTCTGTTCCCGAGTCAGAAATGAACTGAAAGTGTTCAGTTATATTAATGAATTGCTCATTATCTTTTTAAAGCGAGACACATCAATTCAGTAAAAGATCTATTTATTTATTTATTTTTAATGCTGAGAGTTGTTTATATAAGGGGTAATAACTGGTGGGATGGAGCTGCTATTTTCAGGAATAGAAGAATGCCCATTTTGTGACATTTTCATCTTTACATGAACACCATATAGGGGAGGTATTTGTTTTATTTCCTCAGATGATCGTTAGGTTGAGAACTAAAAATTAGTGGGTTACCATAGCGATTTTTGCTTCATTTCCTTGACACACAAGCCTCTGATGTTTACATCTAATTCATACCTTTTTATTGAAATATTTCTTATTCCGCTAGACTACAATTTGTGTCAAAGCTTCTGTATCTTGTTGAATAGATGGTTTTAAGGCTCTGGACACAAACTTTCAATGTCTTTTTTGTCTTTTTTTTTTTTTTTCTGTGAGGTATATGGAGATTTTTTTAGTAAATGCTTTTTTTTTTTTTTTTGAATTAGCATGTGTTGTAAGTGTTTTGATGTATGGGAATCTTCCATCTTGCTTGTGGATGTTTCAAAGCTGGACCCTCTGAAGACTTTAAGTGCTCTAGTTGATCAATATAACGTTAGGAAAATATACATTTTTTTCATAGAAAATAAAACATTCTGCCAGATCTATAGTTTGATAGGTAATCAAATAGGAGTTAAAAATTAAAAAAAAAAAAAAAAAAGCTTTCTTCAGGCATATGTAGCTTTTGAATACTTTGTATAGGTTAGAAGAAAATATTTAAATCTAAAATAATTTTGTTGTTTCTGTAGTATAAAGTAATTCTTCATGCAAGCAGACAACAGCAGAAAGTTAAATCCAGTGAAGACAGAAGGAAAAGGGTTTAATTTATCTGATACAGAAGCAGGTGCCTTTATTAAGAAGTCAAGAAGAAAAATCTCTAATCTTCTGGAAAACACTGAATTTCTCAATAATAAGGTTTTCTGAAAGTATAAAAGCCAAGAAGAGAATGTGAATTTAATTTTCTCCTTATAAAAATTGGAATAGCCAACTGACTAGTCCATATGAGTGTAATCATGTAGAGAAGTGCTGTCAGAAGTTTGTTTTTCAATAATTATAGTCATTATAGTTGCACAGTAGTTACGTGAACTTACAAGGAGAAGTCCTTCCCTTTCTGTGGGTAGAATGTCAAAGGACACTTCTGCAGTTGGGTAGAGTTTAGGTTAAATGGAAGTTACAAATACTGAGCATGATCTGCCAGTTTGGTAAGCAGATTTAATAAGAAAAGGAGGAATTAAGAGAGTAGAAGCTGAATTGGTTGTAAATGAGGAATACCTTTTTCCTTTTTTTTTTTTTTTCAAAAGACTGCATATAATTGTGTGGGTGAAGCTGATGGAAAAATCTTTAAGCAGGACCACATATATAATACTGCTGTCTTTTTCAATCTGTGTTGCCCTTTGCCAGAATGATCAGATATAAGGTGTTCTGAAGTTCTTGGGCAGGGTAGTATTACTATGTAATTTCTACTTCCTTATGTAGTCTGTACTTGCTGTTAATCCTCTTGTAGAGACTAGTTGAACCGGACAACAATGTTGAAACCCTTACTACACATTTTTGACCCCACCCAAGAAGGTTTGCGCTTGTCTCTGTTCTGTTAAAGATCACAGGAGATGTAGATTACCAAAATACTAATTTTATCCTTGTTTTTCAAGCACGAACCCTATTGCTGGGTTTAAAAAAGAATTGTGCTTATAGCAAATATGTATGCCTCTTGACAGAAAGGGAAAACTTCCTACAGCCAAAACATTTTTATTATTCAACTCTGAGCATGAATTTCTAACCTGATGTAGCTTGACATATGCACAATTGCGTTTGACTTTTGTCCCTAAAACTGATATATGACTCGCTTTTATTTAGTGCCTAGCAATTAATTCCACGTTCTGGTATCTGCTGTACAAAGAATCACCTCCTATTGTTTTGTTTTAGTTTAGTTCCCACTGATTTCTTCTGAAGAGGCCCAATTATTCTACTGGAAGAACAGTCTTGTGAACTTCTGAGCAGTCAATCTATATTTACTTTCCTAATATTTTTTTTTAATTTTACAGATTTCTGTCATGTTTTTACTTAAATAATCTCTTTTTCAAGCTGAAGTGTCCTATCATAATCTGTTGTTCTTCATATGGAAGGTATTCCATAAACTTCTTCATCTTCTTGTCCTGTTCTGAACTTTTTACAGTAAGATTATGTTGACTTTGAGATGAGGAGACAGAATTTGAGGTGTGGGCAAACCACAGATTTATAGTGGTCTAATTATGTTTTCTCCTTATGTTTTCCTGTAAACTTGCTTTTGACTTCTTGTTTTGGATTGCAGCTGAGCATTGTTGTTCACTGAAGTCTAATGTTTTCTCTAGGAAAAAAAATAAACTCTATATAAACTGTCTACCACTTCTGCCTCACTGGCTTCCTTCCCATCTTCATGTGTTAAAATTTGTATGTTGTTTCCTTTCTCATAGTGATCTTTACATCCTTATTTATTTTACCTCTTCATGATCACATGATCATATGTACTTCACCAGATCATATGTACTTCCCCTCTTTTTTTTTTTGTTTAAAATCAATATTGTTTTCAATTTACTTCTTTACCTTATAATATTCTCTAGCAGTTACTCTTTTCTCACCTTTCCTACAGTTCTTAATGGACTAAGATGTCAAAGCAGTGAATGCAGTGCAGGTATTTGTATAGACAGATATAAGCATATTGTGCTGGCTAGACCAGTTGAATGGACTGTGTTGTACCTCAAATGTGTTTAATATCTTTAGCATGATTCTACTGCCAGAGAAATGGCAGGTATTAAATTGAACTGTGTCTTCTGTAAGAATATGGTGCTCATGTAGCTTTTGTGCAGGCCTTTTGTTAAGTTTGCTAAGATTTCCAAAGCATAAAACTTTAACCTTGTTCTGTCAAAGAATTCAGCCCAAAGAAAAGCCATGTTTTTACAGTGGGAGTGGTAGTACTAACAGCTCATCTTAATAAACTTCCTAAGTGACAATTTCAGACGAGGATTCTTGAGCAGAGAGAACACTAGGTAGTGGATTCGGTTCAGCTTCCTCAGTTTTTTTTCTTTTTTCTTTTTTAAATAACAATAAGTAGTGTTAAATGTAAAGTATTTGGCAGTATTTTCAGAAAGGTATTAACACTAATACATCGTGCTTATAAGAGATTTCTGGGATGCCTAACTATTGATTAGTAGAACTGCATAATATTATTTCCCTATTCAGGAAGGCTCAAAATTAGAGACCAAAAGACTCTGGCAAGTGTTTTCTATGTCAACAACAGAGTGTAAGGTTCTCTCTTTTTAGAAAGGAAGCTCTTCCTGCCTACTATATTGCCATAGCCAGCAGTAAGACTAAAGCAGATGACTAATGGGGGACACAGGGGGGAAGTTATGGTGGGAGTTCAGTAACCTGCTTCCTTCTTCCTCCACAAATGAATTTTCTTGTCACCATTATTATAGTGGTGAGAATGATATTGCAATCAAGATGATACTTGTGTTGCTCCTTCAAACACTTAACATCCTTCTTTTGTGATGGTAGCAATGTAAATGTAAGGTCAACATTTTAAATCTGCTTCTTTTATTTTCTTCAGTCAGGTGGAATTTCACAGTGTGTACTAAACACGTAAGGAGGATAAATAGAAACAAGAACCTTAGTAATAGTCTTCTGTTATTTTGTTCACTTGCCATACTTACTACTTGATTGCTGCTCCTCTGCCCCTTTTTATATACCTCTCTGTGGTGCATGTCTTAGCTCACTTTAACCTTCCCCCATGCCCTGGTAATGTGTCCTCTGGGCTAGTGTCAGACCAGCGATGCTGGGGGCGTTGAACTCTGCTACTCCCCAGTATTTTCTTGGTAGTTTTCTCCTCTTTATACCACATTGCTTGTCCCATTCACTATAGTCTCATTAATTCACAGAGAAGGATGGGAAGAAAAAGTGACTTGCAAATGAACTTCTAAGTGCAATTCTCCCTGTGGCCAGATTTAATCCTTTCTCACTAGGAGTCTGAGACTGTCAATACTAAGAGGGCAGAAGGTCAGAATTTTGGGAAGTGTGCAAGACTGAAATGTATTCAGTTGTAGATTGAAAATGTTGTGATTACTTTTTTTTCCCTAATAAACAATTATATGATGCTACAGTAATTCAAAAAAATTTTGCACATTTGTGGATAGCAGTATTGATGCTGCCTTTATAATTGCTGTTTTTAATTTGACCTTCTCAGCACCCTAATCTGTATTCAGCATCTTCTCTTTATTGTGGAATAACAATCTAGATTATGAATTGACTGTTCCCATTGAATTACAGTGGAAGGGTTTTTTTGTTTTGTTTTTAAATAGGATGAGATGTAGAACAGACACCAATATGGTAAAATTAATAATAAAAAAAATAGCAAAAAATCAAAAGAAAGCTTCAGCTGGTAAAGATTGTATCAGATACTATCCTTGCATGCAAGAACGTGCTCTGCTTTGCAGGTTTTTAGCAGACTGAGTCAGGCTAATTACCCAGTTGGCATTGCTTCATTTTGTAAAAAATAATCTATGGGGCTTTCTCTGGAACTGTCCCCATCAGCTTACGATCATTCTCATCTTCTTCCTTTTATGTCTTACATACACAATTAGTATTTTTTTAATGATTACTAATGGGGACAGACAACAGAATCCTTAGATTACAGGTGCTTCTTATTAAAGATCTTTTCACTTAAGTCAATAACCTTTGGATCAGTTTTCTTGGTGAAGGCTGTCTAATTTAATTCAGTTCCACCACTTCACTCATTAAACGCTTACTGCTTAATGTTTTGGATCACATCGTACTTTGTTCCCCCCTGTTGGCCTTCATTTATAGTTTGTTTGCTTCCCTGCCACACACACACCTTCTAGCTACAGCAGATTCAGGAAGACTTATGGTCGAGCTGTGGATTTGGATATCACCTTGTTGTGTATGATCAGTCTCACAGAAATATGTTACATTAGTACAATGTGAGTCTCCTTTTTTGAGTGCTATGAAAGTATAACTTAGCCTAAAAAGTTATTAATGGAATAACTAGAATATGGATTTTCTTTAAGGACTCTGGCATATAAAATTTCAGTTTTCAAAAATGGAAATTAGAACAATCATGAAAGAAACAGTTTACAAAACAGAGAAGACGATTTTGAGGTTTAATCAGAGATCCACATCTAGTTCATTTTATTGCTTTTTGTTTTTTTGTGTGCATGCCTTTCTTCGTTTGATTGAGTAAAATTAAACATGAGCAGCTCGTCCAAGGGGAAAAAAAAAAAAAAAAGATTTAACAAATGATTTCAAAACAAATGGGGAAATTTTATATATTCCATTTACACAATGCTATGTTGCCTCACTAATGTAAAACTATTGATTAACACTTCCTGATTTTCTAACTTACTTTCATAGATATATAACAGGAAAGAACAGATTAGGCATTTGTCATACATCTGCAATACTATTGGATTTTTTTGAAAACATTTAGAATTTGATTTAAGACAAATATAAATGATTTTATTATGCATGATGAAAAGAGTCTTTGTTCAAATATTGTACACCTAATCTTGCAAGTCAGTAATTTAATTACATTATAACAGTATTTGCTGTTAATGTTTACCTGAGAAAAGGAAAACTAGTAAATTTTTCAGATTGATAGTTGCTACTGAACTTGAATTTCTGATATTTAGTATTATAGAAAACAAAGTGGATATAAAATGTATAATGTACTTTTAAATTATGCACCAGAGAGGAAACAAATGTTGAAGCTATTTATAAGTAGCACAGCAATCTGTCATTATTTTAAAAACAAGAGGAAGGATATTTACTGGTGCATCTCTGTTGGCCAAGTTGGAATAAAAATTTCATTTGTGTTGTTAGTCAGACAGTCCATTTTCCTATCTTGGCATGTCTTCTGTCCCTGAGCAGAAGCTGACATCATAACTTCCATGATTTCTGGAAAAATAGAAAAACTGATTAATCATATGAATCATAAAACTTAAAAAGCAATAAAGTGACAGTATGCAAAGTACATACTCTACACAGCAGTCTTTCAAATTGTTTAGATGATTTACCTTTTTTGTTCTTTAGCGTCCTTCACTTATTGATTGCAATTCTTACTGAATTGAGATGACAGTTACTCATCTTTACACAGATCTATGCTAGTTTTCCATATTATGCCAGGAGAACTGGTGTCTGTACATGTAGTTTTCTAATTCAGCACACCATTTTAGTGTTACATAGGGAAGTGGTATGTGTAAGTCATGGTATTTGCTTGTAATGACCCAAACATGCCTTCTTTTGGGGCCTAATAGCTGATTTTTGGACAGTAGTAGATTTCATTCCAGTAGAGAAACACTGTGTACTTGGTAACTCAGTGAATTTTTTTTTCCTCCTATTGTGCTTGATGGGGGAAATGAAGATCCTCAGCAGATGGTTATCTTGGGGGTGGGGGAACTTGTACTTGAAGACCTTGCCCACACAGATGAAATACTTAATAGAAATTTTTGCTTACATGAAATACGATGTGTAATCACTTTCCACTAAGAGGTAAAACCCCAATGGTTTATTTACTTTGGCTATTGCAATTTGTGTAGGATTATTCCTGATATGAGGAAAATACAGCACCACTTTCTGAGTGGTTTTTGTTTGTTAGTTTTGAGTAATTGCTACCAGTCATGAATAATTACTGGGAGGAAGAATAGCTTAATTCTCATTTTAAATCAGTTTGGTGGCCAAAGGCATAGAAGGGCTTACAGACTTGGTAAAGATAATAAGCAGCTGAAAGATGCAGAAATGAGACAGAAAAAGCAGTAAAAGTTATAAAGTAATTTAAAACCAAGGACTGGGAGAAATGTAGTGAGTGTCTGTGGTTCAAATAATAAAACCTTTATTATCAAAAAAAGTGTATGATTTTAAAAAAGATTCATTAAATTCATTAAAATCCATGTAGACTACATGGAGAAGTAATTTTGATCAATATCACCGAAATACAGACATACAAATAGGTCAGCCTAAGGCCAAACATAGGTATGCTTTAATGTGAGTGCTAAGGAGGTTATGTAAAAGAAAATCAAAACCAAACAGTATAGTTCACCCAGAGTTTTCATTTTAAATGGAGGTATCACAATAAATTGATAGAAGGGAAATTAGTAACTGAGACGCTGTAATATCAGTGTACAAATGCTTTGAATACAGTCCAGAAGTCAGATAAGAAGGATGGGGAAAGCACAGAGCCAATTTGGGTGAGTAGACAAATCGTATCAGAATCAACACTATCTGACAGAACTGATATTTCAAGTTTAAATAAAAAAGTTAGGACTGCACTACCACATAACCAAGGCTAAGGAGGCTGTGAAGGCAAACATGAAGGCAAACATAAACACTATGTTAGCTTCCCATAGGCAGGTAAACTGTCACAATGGAGTAGAAGCTGATTTTTGAGTGATCTTAAATCTTCCTACAAGAAGCAGTCTATTTGGAGTAGTTATAATAAAGGAAATAACTCAAAATTTTGTGAGAAGAGTGCAAGGTAGGCTGGTTCAAAATGCTGTTATTTAAAGACGGTTCTGTGAAATGGCAATAGTATTCTCACGATTTCCTCCTAAAAATATTTGCAAATACAGTCAATACATCTCTAAAGATGGAATTGTATTTTATATGTTTCTTCTTAAACAATTAAGAGTTTATGCATGATACTTATCCAGAAAAAAATCCGAGATTATGCAAAGAAGGTGGCAGGATAAAATACCAGAGTATGTAATAGGCATTACAAAGCAAGAAACATCATATACAAGATCTTGTTCTATCAAGGAAAGTAAGATTTTTGCAAATTAACCTAAATTCACAGTGATGCATACAAAATTGAAAGAGAAGCAAAACACTGCCACCCCATACCAAGAAAATGACTCTGTTAAGTGCCTAATGAACAAGATGAGAAGCTTTTTCAAGTTCATCAAAATATTAAAGCTGAGAGGCAACTGAGGTATAATAGGAGTGTCAAGGACAGTAAGTCTATTGCAGGTGAAAGCATTGGAACGGGTTGCCCAGGGAGACGGTGGAGTCACCATCCCTGGGGGTGTTTAAGGGAAGGTTGGATGTGGTACTTAGAGACATGGTTTAGTGGGTGACATTGGTGGTAGGGGAATGGTTGGACCAGATGATCTCTAAGGTCTTTGCCAACCTTTATGATTCTATGAATTCTGTGCCTTGAACTCCCTAAAGAGGAACTTAAAAAAGTAGTCACAGTAGAGTGTCTCTTTGTTTTAGAAAATGTTGGATGGGCTTCTGAAGGAAGAACAGTTTTAAAAAACAAGTAATAAAGTCAATACTACTAAATCACCAGTTTTTTGGTCAAAGGTACAAAAGGAAAGTACCAAAGGTGCTAAATGAATTAATTAATTACTGGTGTGGTCAGCCTTGCTTTACCTCCATAGCAGAGAAATGGTAAGGTGGAACCAGATTTTCAAAAGTGTTCCAGAGTGCATCTGGAAAAGTGCAGATTATGTCTTTTTTCTGTGCCAGGTAAACTAACAGAAGCAAAAAGGATAAAAATTAGCAGGCACATGGATAAATGTGACATGGAGAGAAGTCAACATTGTTGCTTGGAGCAACTAATCAGAAAACACAGAACTCACTTCCAAATCTATTGAAGTTCTTGAAATAAATCAACAGGTATGTAGGTAAGAGTGATTTTGTCAGCATACTCTTCCAAGACCGATGACCAGTCCAGTGGCTGTTGACAAGGCCATTTATCAAAACTGTAAAGAAATCATAAGCTAGGACAGAGTAATCTCTTACTGATTGCTTATCACTTAAAAGATGGGAAATAAAGGTGTAAATGTTCGCCTGGAAAAAGGTAACAGTGCAGTCAGTCTATTCATAAATAATCTGAAAGTGATCTAATCAGGTGAACAAGGTTTTCAGATATATAATTATAGGAATAATTACATTTTAATTTGACTGCAGAGAGCTGTTGCAGGATCTGGATGATTGGGATTAATATCAAGTAAAATGCAGTATTGATAAATGTGAAGTGTTGTGTACGTAAGAACAAATAACTTTGCTTGCGTGTACACACTGAGGGGTTTTCTGTTAGTTACCACCACTTAGAAAAGAGATCTTTGGTGAAACATTCTCCACAAATCAATTTAATACCCAGTTGTCTTCATAATCCAAATAAAACATTGTGTTTCAAGAAAAAAATCACCCTGTTCAAAACAGAAAAATTTGTAACAGCATTCTACGCATCCTATTCTGTGTGCTCATTCTGTGAATATTGTGATTCCCATTTCGCCACTCTTTAAAAAAAATAAAAAAAATCTAGTAAAACAAGAAAAAGTACAGAAAAAAGAACAGAGTAGTGGAACATGTTTTTATGTGAGAAGTTATTAAATCAGCAATGATACTTTAGACATGAAATGGTCAGAAACCTTTTCAGAAGAAACAGTGCACCAGTTTTTGCACAGAATGTACTAAGCTATGGAGTCAAGAGTGCCCGAAGTATGAATAGGATCAAAATCTGTTAAACAGTTTCATGGGAATTAAGTTCATTAAGCAGTCTTAAAAATTCAGTTACAAGCTCCAGTTTAAGAGGTGTTAAGGCTGCACGTTGTCAAAATATAAGAAAGGTATACGACAAGCAAACAGGCTTAAAGTAGAATTATTTTCCAAAGCATCCCTACTGGCTGCCATTAGAGACAGAAAATTGACTAGTAGTGTACTTGGTGTAACGTTTTCTGGTTGTTTTAGTGTTTTGGGTCTGGTTGGTGTGGCAACAAGTGGCTAAGTGGGGAAAGGAATGGTGAAAACCCAATGTGATTAAAAAAAAATAAAAAAGCTACCTTATTATACATGTCGTTTTTTTCAGATTTCATTTATTGAAAATATAAATAATAGAGAGTTTGACAACTTTAGTTTCTGTATCAAAAGTAAGCAATAGTATTTTTGTAACTTTACAACAATTATCCATAGGAGCAAAGAACAAAAAAAAGAAATTGTTTTCATGTACACAATCCATCTTTTGTATTTCACAGAAGATTCATGATATTCCCGGCCTTTTCTATTCATTCTCTGCTATCTGCTACTTAGGAATACGTATTTCTTTTCTCCTGATTTTTCTTACATTAGCTCCTGTAAAATATTTCCAAGTTTGAAAAGATTGGGTTCAAAGTTGGAGAGGGATCAAAGTTTCTTATTCTACATCTGAAAGTCAGATTTCTTCTTTCTTTTTAAAAAATTATAAATGTTTTTAAAGGCACTGAATGATTACCGTTCAAAGGGATCCCATCTGGTTTTCGAAAGTATTCATCAGTGTGTGTTCCAAATGATATGAAACAGCTTTTGGTACAATTTAGACTCCAACACGGTAGAGTAGTTGTAATGGACTTTACAATATATGGGTCTGTAATGCAAAAATCCAAGAGTTTTGTTTAAATTTCTCCAGTTCAGAAGTCTTCAGAGTTGCAGTTTGAAACAAGAATGCTGGAGTAATATAAAGCATATTACTGAAGTTTATTTAATGATAACATTCAGGAGCAGATGTACTTGTTTACTGTTTTTAACAGCATTATTTTTGTATCCTGAAACCCTTGCCCTTCATTCAGGAACAGATTAAATCCTCACATTCTCACTCTTTTACATCAGTGGTTGTGTTTGGCAGCCCTTTGCAACTGCTTACATCTGGACAAGTTTCTGTGGATTTTTTTCTGGCTATAATTTGTCTGTAGTTCCACAATACTCTCCACAGTACACCTAATTCAGGAAAGATTCTAGTGGAAAGTGCCATGAGTTTTTATGACAACCATATAATGAATAAGGGAAATCATAATATCTTGGTAGGAAAGTTTTGTTGTTGTTTTTGCTTTTTTTATTGTTTATTTTGGCACAGTTAGCCCTTCAGTTACCTTTTTGGGTCAGTATGCTTTTTATCAAAATCTTCAGGAAAACATAATTTTCCTGTTCTAGTCATTTATTTAGAACTACTTGTATCACTCATAGTCATTGTTCAAAAAGAACTGTATTGCTTTCAAAATAGTAATGGAAAAATGGCCTCTTAAGATAGTGTACTATTTAGTCTTTTTTTTTTTTTTAATGTGTTTGACAGACCTCTATATTTTATCCATTAAGCAGAAAGGTGGTAGTGGTTAATTCAGAGCTACCAGTGTGTGTCACCTCTGCTTGATCAGAATCTGAACTAACATAATTTTCAGAATTGCACTGTACCTGGAGTAGCCATTGGCATCAGCCACTGAGGTGTAGCATGGCTTCTTTTCTTATTTTGTTCCTAGTCTACCTGCATAACAGCAACTAGGTTAGGCAGTAGCTCTGTGATGCTGACAAAATGCAAAATGGAATGACACTGGTCATAATGCATTTTCAGCTATCAGAGGTCAGATCATTGTTGTGTATGGTGAAATTTAAAACAGCTATCGTTTGTTGATTTAAAATTATGTCACCTGTGGCAGTGTGTTAAAGAACCTATAACAAAATGCCAATTTACCTGGTCATAGATAACTTAAAAATACTTGTTCAGTATTTTTCGTCTTTGAGAATGTTCCTGAAGAGCCAAGCCTTTACGTTTTTCTGCAGCTATCTTGTTAGTTATTAATAAGCATACAATACCTCTTTACTGTATTAAGAGATGGAGTTTCATTTACAAGTACACTTTGAAAAGCCAGTAACACATTGCTGTGTTAAAGTACATTATTCCTGGCCTCGCATTGTGTTGCCTGAATCCCTTATGGACTGTGGTATGTCTAGCTGTTGCTGAAATTATAGCATGGTGTAGTGTTTCCACTTAGTTAAGACAGTAAGAAAAGAAAATAAAAACTGGAAATGACAAATATACTCTCAGGGTAATCAAATTGCTTATTATTCTGTGATTTATTAATAACTATTGTTCTGACAATGAGCAGTCTGTTTAAAAGTATGCAAGATGATGTCTTTGACAAATTATTTCTTGTCCAAAAATGACAAGCCTGTGAATTACAGAAACTGTACAAAAGCAGTGGCTAGAATAGCAATATAAGTTTCAGGTGAAATTGGATATAGGAAAATGACAAAAGCTAGTTAATCAGAACCGAAGAGATGAAGCCTTATTTAGCCTAAGCTGTAGGGTATAGTTGTCAATGACACAATAGTATTTGCTAAACAGTTCGTTAAGCTGACATTTGCCTGTATTCTTTGGGGGAATGAGTTAGTTGAGATAGAGTCTGACATGCATAGCCCTTGACATTTTAATGCATGCTTAAGCACTGCATTTCAAGCAGCTCTTGTACTCATTAGCTAGGCATGGAATGGAGTTGTGCTTTCACTTACTAAACTATTAATTTATTAAGATTGTGAGATATTTATTAGAACTACAACAAACCTTGCCAAATACATTATTTTCTCATATACAATTATCATATATATATTTATGAAGAAAAATTGGATGATGAGTTTATACTTACATATGATGTATATACTTGCTTCTACTATTCTAGTTTTGAAACCAGCTCTAATGATAAGCTAGTGCTTGCACTAAGAAAACTCACAGAATTTTCATCTTTAGTGTTTAGAGATAAGATGTCAAGAGATTAATTAATCAACAGTAATATTAAATCTACTGCAAATGACCTATTTGCAACAGATAATTAAAGCCAGTATTAGGTAGGAAAATTATGAGAGCTACTGAATCACCTGTGGAAAAAATGATGTTCAGTATTGTCCATCTTCATATTAATGTGCTTGCATAACTTGAGAATGTAAATCTTAGAGTACCATACTCATTAAATAATTTTAAGACTGACATATCTGTCTTCTCCACTGATGATTATCATGTAGCAAGTCTTTTTTATGCAGGACAGAAGCTTTTCTCTCCTTTATGCTGCTGTCTGAGATATTTTAGTGAGAAATTGACCTTTTTGGAGAACGTTTTAGGTTCAGAGCACTGCCTTACACAGAAAATTAGGCTTGAAGCCCACAATCTTGATATGATGGCCAAAATAAGCCACTGAGTACTTAAAGTGAATTCTTTATCTCTTCTAGCCAAAAATCATCATGAAGTACTGGTATTCCTGCTCCATCTCTGTGACGAATGGCACTAAGTAGCCTTCATGTATTATGAGAGAATTATGTCTTCTAGTTTATTGAACATTCAGAATATCAATATGCATCAGTGGAAAGCATACTGGTTAGTGATGCGGTTTTCTTGAAAGGAAAGTGAAAATAACTCTGTGCCATATAGCCAAACAGCTGGGGTTTTTTATATCCTACAAACAGCTTGAGACTGACTGCATTCAATTTGCTTGGCAAAATAACCAACTTCAAATACCAAAGTTCTAAGTGAAAAAATATATCACTTGGATTCATGCATGTATATTTTAAATATGAATGAGAACATTGTGCACACTTAAAAATTCTTTAAAACTTCATTTGTTGAAGTGTGTTAATCTTAAGTAATTTAGCTGATTATAAATTTTCATGCAAAGCAATGGCATTTTTACTGTTACATTAAATAAAACAACAGAGGCAACTAACATGATTCCCATGTTTGCACATCAGTTCATGCAGAAAGGTGTATAGATAGATGGCAGTGCAGAAACAGTGTGTGTGTGCTCAGCTATGTCAGTAATACACTACTGGGCACAATCCCCAGCACTGACTGGAGCATCTACCCCAGTACATCAGAGGTCTTGACTCAGACTGAGTTCCAGGGGGAGGATGCAGCTCTTCACTTCTGGGTCTGCAAAAAGTGTATGGGGCCTCTTGCTGATGTTTGGACAGAAAGAGATTGTGTCCTTGTCTGCAGAAAGTTTGATCTGGTTAGGGATTTGTGTCACCAAGCAAAAGAACTGCAGGAGAATGTCAGCAGACTGCACAATATCAGTGGTGACTGGAAAGATATTAACTGACTTTTCTCTGGGACTCTGCAGCCTGAACACACAACTGTAGCAGAAGAGGGGCAGGTAGAATCTTTTTGCTTGTTGGTTCAGAAATGGAGACTCCCATGGTGGTGAAGACCGGAAACTAGTGACTTCTGACTCCAAGAGGAAAGCTGCTTTCCTGCCTGCAGATGTGCTACTACAGAATAGGTTCAGTGGGTGGTAGAAGATTAAAGGGCTGTGAGTTCCGTTCAATGCGGCATCTGAGTCAGCTGAGCCTAAATCACCCAGCAGCAGGAAGCGGTGACTGACAACAGTGGGAAACAAGCTCCTCCATGGAAAGGAGGCTGCAACCTGGCAGTGTGACTTATCATCAAGGGAGGTTTGCTCTTTGTCAAGGACTCAGCTCCAGGCTGTTCTGAAGAGATTGCTGAGGCTTGTCCAGGCCTCAGAATATTACCCCATTGTTTTTCTATGTGGGCACAAATGATATTGCCAGGGAGACTGTGTGACTCTGGCAGAAAGAGTCAGGAGCTTGAGGGGCCAGGTGGTTTTCCCCTCATTCCTGCCATTGACGGAGAAGAGCATGAGGAGGACCCACAAATCCTGTGGGTCAACAACTGACTATACCACTGGCATCAACAATATTGATAGCCAGGCAGGGGAGGAAAGCTTTACACTAGGATCAGCAAAGGAGGTAAATGACAACACACAGTATTGAAGAAGTCAACATGGATTTGTCAATGACACAGACAGTGAGATTGAATGCACCTTCAACAAGCCTGCTGATGACACCAAGCTGGGTGATGTGGTTGACATACTGAAGGGAAAGGATGCCATCCAAAGGGGCCTGGACAAAGTTGAGAAGTGGGTCTGTGTGAACCTCATGAAGTTCAACAAGGCTAAGTGCAAGGTCCTGCACCTGGGCTGGGGCAATCCCAAGCACAAATAGAGGCTGGGTAACGAGTGGATAGAGAGCAGCTCTGTGGAGAAGGACGTCGGGGTACTGGTGGATGAAAAGCACTTAGAGCCCAGAAAGCCAACCATATCCTGTGCTGCATGACAAAAAAGTGTAGCTAGTAGGTTAAGGGAAGTGATTCTCTCCCTCTACTCCACTCTCATGAGACCCCACTTGGAGTACTGTGTTAAGCTGAGGGGCCTGAAGCATAAAAAAGATATGGTCCTTTTAGAGCAGGTTCAGAGGTGAGCCACGAACATGATCAGAGGGCTGGAAGACTTCTCCTATGGAGAAAGGCTTCTCAGCCTAGAGAAGATAAGGCTTTGGGAAGAACTTATAGAGGCCTTCCAGCACCTAAAGGGGGCCTACAGGAAAGCTGGGGATGGACTCTTTGTCAGGGAGTGTGGTGGCAAGACAATGAGTAGTGGCTATAAACTAAAAGAAGGTAGATTTAGATGAGGTATAAGGAAGAAATTCTTCACTATGAGGGTGGTGAGGCACTGGAACAGGCTGCCCAGAGAAGCTGTGGATGCCCCATCCCTGGAGGTGTTCAAGGCCAGGCTGGATGGGGCTTTGAGCAACCTGGTCTGGTGGGAGGTGTCCCTGCCCATGGCAGGGGGGTTGGAACTGGGTGGTCTTTAAGGTCCTTTTCCACCCAAACCATTCTGTGATTGTACAACAGTGTAGAACACACACACACACACCCCAACATAGAACACGCGCGCACACACACAGGCTGGCAAGCAAAGGGTGCTGGCTGATATGGACAACAGAGACCTTGAAAACAACAAAAGCAAGCTGAAAGGGGTCCAGCTCATGTATACATACAAATAAGGAACTGCTGAAAGGATTGCATCATGAAGCTATTGTGCCCTTTCTGGGCAATCAGTGTGACAAGGGCCTAATGAAAGTGCCTGTTCACTAACGCATGCAGGAAGGGGAGCAGACATGAAGAATTAGTGGTCTGTGGAAGCTGCAAACCTACAAGCTTACCAGAGAGATGGGGTGGCATAATAGTTCGCTGAAGTGCTGCAGTGAAGGAGTATAGACTTTAGGAAGGACAGAAAGGAAAAGTGGGAGGTTTCTCTCTATGTTACAGAGCAGCTGGAGTGCATGAAGTTCTGATTAGGGACAGGTAATGAGCCAGTTGAGTACTTACGTGTTAGGATTAGAAGACAGATCAATGTAGGTGATGTTTTGAGCATAGCTACCATAGGTACAGACTACTTATTCAGGGAGAAACCTGTGAGGCATTCTTCAGACAAGTGGAAGAAGGCTTGCATTCACAGGCCCAGGTCCTCGTTGGGGAATTGAACTACGCTGATAACCGGTAGAGGGAGACAGCACAAACCATCCAGGATTTTTCCGAAATGTATTGATGACAGTACTATTAACACAAGTGTTTGAAGAGCTAACTAAGAGATATACTCTGTCTATACCTCTTGCTTTCAGAAAAGTAAGAACTGGTTGGGAATGTGAAAGCAGGGGGCAGTTTTGGCTGCATTGATCACAAACTGGTCAAATTCAGGATACAGAGAGGAGCCAACAAAGCCAAAACAGGTTCACTCTCAATTTTAGGAGAGTGGCCTTTGGTCTGTTCAGGCAGCTGCTTGCAATAATCCCATGGAATGAGTCATTCCTCACTAGGCCTATTACTGTTTAATCTCTTTGTTAATGATCTGGATGATGGGTCAGAGTGCACCCTCAGCAAGTTTGCCGGCAATAGAAAATTGGACAGAGTGGTTGATGCACCAGATGGTTTTGCTGCCATTCTGAGGTACCTGGACAGGCTGGAGGAATGGGCTGACAAGAACCTCATGAAGTTCAACAAAGGAAATTGCAAAGTCCTGTGCTTGGTGAGGAACAGCCCCATGCACCAGTAGAGGCTGGGGCCAGATGGTTGCAAAGCAGCTTTGCAAAGAAGGACCTTGGGGTCCTGGCGGACAACAAGTTACCCATGAGCTAGCAATGTGCTCTGTTGGCAAAGAAGACTAATGGTGTTCTGGGTTGTGTTAGTTGGAGCATCCCCAGCAGGTTGAGGGAGATGGTCCTTCCCCTTCTGCTCATCAGTGGTAACAGCACACCTGGAGTTTTATGTTCTGTTTGAGACTCCCATATACAAGAGAGACGTGGACATTTTGGAGCAAGTCCACCATATAGCTGAGAGGAAGATTAAGAATTTGGAGCATTTGTCCTACAAATAGAGACTGAGAGAACTGGGATTATTTTGCTTTGAGATAAGAATTCTAGTCACATCGTTGAATGGTCCAACAGTCACCTGTCTGGAATATACTGCAAGTTCTCTCAGATATCTTTGTTACAGAAATTAGACTAGATCCATCAAAGTGTAGCACTGGGATCTGTAAAAGTGTCCATGCCCAGCAGCTGAGAAGAACTATTGGCTGTGCTAATTAATACCACCTTGAAGGGTGTTAGAAAGAGGCATTGCTACTAGTGCTGAGAAGGAAAGAGTAAGACAGATTGTAAAGACAAGATTCTCTGAAGTATTCTCAGCATCACGTTAAAGGCTAAGTAGCTAGATAATTTGGGAGCATTTCAACTGAGAAACATAGGAAGAAGTTTAGTATAGACTGGTGTATCACAGTATCTGCTTTTAATTGAATATACCAACACAACGGGCATGCCAGAAACAAGAAGTTGCTTACAAATGACCAAGTGGCTTGTAGAAGATGGGCACTATGGATTAAAGAATAATATAGAATAAAATTAGAAAGTCAGCAGAAATAAAATGGTGTATGAGATCTCTTTTAAATAAAATTCAGTACCTAAATTGGGACACCATATCAGCAACTGCCAAAACTGAAGTGTGGAATTGAGTGGGTCTTACCAAAGGAAGGCTGAAGTTGTAATACAAGTCTTCTGAAACCTTTTGGCAGACTGTGTAGTTGTCAGGATAGAATGTAAAGTGAAAGAGTGATTCTTGAACACCTGACCTCTCTTGGTGCGGATAGTAAAGGAATCCATGATTTACTGCACAACAACGCACAGACCCCAGTTAGGAGGATAACTGCTGTACAATTATTATGTAAAAATAATCAGAAAATTATTAAAATGTCACATTCCACGGGAAGAAAATCTGCAAAAGTACAATTTAAAAATAGAAAAGATGGTCAAACAGCTAAAAAAATTTTCAGGCAGCCTAGTTTGCTTGAAGATAACATCATGCACACTCAGAACATATGCATGCTACATTTAAGAATGGTTCCAAAAATCCTACAGCATGTTTGAACCATAAACTGTGGAAAGATAAAAGATCTTAAAAGTAAACTAGCATCATCTCTGAATGAAAGTCATGTATTTTCCTCCAATCAAGGAAAATACGTAGGAAAAAAAGCTCCAGCAAATGAAACGTTAAACCACAGTAAAGATGCAAAATAAATAAATAAATAAATAAATTTTGAGTGACTGAATATGAAGGTGAAATAAACCTTTTTTCAAACACATCAGATTCAAGAAGTCTGTCAGAACTGGTGGGCTGAAAGATGATCAAAGAGCATTCAAGGAAGATAAGGTCATTGCAGAAACACTAAATTAATTATTTGAATCAGTTTTTGCTACAGAAACTGTCAGGAGAGTTTCTGTATTGGAACCATTATTTACAGGAGAGGAATTTTAGAACTAGCAAACTAAATTGTTAACTGAAGAAGTGCAGAAATAATTGATAAATTGAATAGTGAAAGAAACTCAGGGCTAAAATAAGTGAATTGCAACAGTAATTGTTTAATTTCTCAATTATAATCAGGCTCAATAGCTGAAGAGTTTGGGTTGTCATATTAAACAGGAATTTTTTTTAGTAACCTTGTTTAGGAATCCAAGGAAACTACAGATCTGGAAGCTTGATGCTAGTACCAAGCTAATTACTAATTAACAAATCTGATAAAGAATAGAGCTGGTAGAAAGATATACTTGTTTTTTACAACTGAAGAACTAGGAATTAAGTGAATTTAGTAGGAGACAGGTTTAAAACAAGCAGAAGAAGATTTTTTTTACCCCTACAACAAGTAAATTAGAGAAAATCCTTATTACACAATGGACGTAGCTTCTAAAAAATGAACTGAATTTAAGTTGAGACTGAGTTCATGGAAATTTCTTGAGGCTTACCAAATGTGTGGAAATTGTATATGGCTCAGGCAGTCCATGGGGAAGTGTTAGGTATGTTTGCCTTTGTTCTATCCTTAATAGGTTCCAGTAGTCTTGGCTATTGTATGACACAGGCTACTGTGCTAGATAGGTCTTTTGGTTCTGACACAGTACATAGATTTTAATTTACTGAGGTATTTTGAATATCTATAGCAGTGTCTGTGCTGTTCAACATACTCATGGGCGATTTGGAAAATCAGAAAACTATAATAGCAGTATTTGCTGGTAACGCAACATTTAAGATGATTTGTTGTATGATACTAAAAGAAAAATATGAAATTTAGTGTTGATAAAATAAAGGTAGTGTAAGAAAAAAAGAATTGTACATGAATGCTGATGGGTTAATGTTGGACTAAATTCTCCTCAGAGTACAGAACTTATAGTCATTCTCAACAGTTCTCCAAAAAACTTATCATACTGAGGCTTAAAAATGAAAAGAAATTGACTATTCACAATTTCTTCAAATATAAAACTAGAACACTCTCACAGAAATGATTCATGATCTGTGTTCCAGGTTTAAAAGGAAAAATAATAATATCACCACCAAAAATACAGGTTCTTTCTGTTTATAAAGAAATAAATTTCCTCCTATAGTGACAAATGTCTGTAGTGGTAAAAAATATAATGGTGAAAAAAGGGAGTAGACTAATACTAGAGAAAAATGCAATCGGTTGACATTAAATTCTATGACTCAGATTTGGTGGGTAACATAAGAAGCATTTAGACTGTTCAGTCAAAGGAAGTGAAGATGGTGTAGCAGAAAGATCACTCTCTAAATGCCCTCTTTCTTATATCGCTTCCTAACAGGTTTCTACTAGCATCGTTTGGAGACAGGACATTGAATTTGGTAATCTTTGGTGTTATAAAATGGCTTTTCTGGTTTTCCATTTAACTGAGGTATATATTTTTTTCAATAACTGTTAGAAAATTTGGTTCCAAACCAAATCCGGAAGATAGATAACTTGGTAACTAAAATAACTTTGATATGTTTTTTATATATTAAAAAGATATAATTTTGAGTCTGATCCTGTTTAACATCTTCATTAATGATTTGGATGATACGACAGAGTGTACCCTCAGCAAGCTTGCAGATGACATAAAACTGGGGGGAGTGGATGATATGCCAGAGGGCTGTGCTGGCATATGGGGACGACCTCATCAAGCTGCATAAGTGGGCTCATAGGAATTGTGATATTTCATAGGAATTTCATGAATTTCAACAAGGTCCTAAATCTCAGGAGGAACAACCCCAGCTGTTTTCCATACTGGAAAGGGATCTGGGAGTCCTGGTGGACACCAAGTTGAGCGTGAGCCAGCAATGTGTCCTTGCTGCAAAGGCTAATAGTATCCTAGGCTGCATTAGGCAAAGTGTTACCAGCAAGTCAAGGGAGGTGGCCCTCCCCCTCCACTCAGTCCTGGTAAGTCCACGCCTGGATCACTGGCTCTGGTTCTGGGCTCCCATATGCAAGAGAGATATGGACATCCTGGAGAGAATGAAGGGCTATAAAGATGATGAAGGGGCTGGAGCACCTATATATATAAAGGCTGAGAGGGCTGGGACACTTCAGCTTAGAGAAGAGAAAGTTCAGGGGGTATCTTATCAATGTATATAAATACCTGAAGGGAGGGTGCAAAGAGGATGATGCCAGGCTCCTTTCAGTGGTGTCCAGTGAGAATAGACACAATCTAAAACACAGGAGATGCCATCTGAATATCGGGAAACACTTTTTTACTGTGAGGGTGACTAATCACTGGCACAGGTTGCCCAGAGAGGCTTGTGGAGACCTGGTCCTGGACAACATGCTTTAGTTCTGTCTGTTGACTAGTTGATAAATCAGATGCTGTTCAAAATGATTTTACAAAATGAGAGTATGGCTTTTATTATGGTAACTTTTAGATGTTTTGGAAGGGAATGTGCAATTTTCCCAAAGATCCAATTTGTTGGAATTTAATCTTGGAAGATTTCCTGGTTGGGGAAGAATTTTCTTGGGTTGAAATCTATGTTGTTTTTATTTAGAATTCAAAACAGTTATTATCTCAGTGTTGGAATTAGTAAATAAAAGCTGTTCATAAAATCTGAGCAAAATTTGAGATTGTTCCCCCATGGGGACTTGGATTATCCAAATTAGCAGCCCAGTGGGTAGATTAAATTATTAATACTTTCCTGGTAGACTCTGGCTGTAGAATTCCTGTGTGCAGCACATGTACATTTAGGGCAGGACATTTCTGCCTTAGCTGCCTGTATGAAAATGAGACTAGTCTCTTCAGGACTCAGAGCTATATATGAAGTATTATGATGAGCCTGAATGACATAACCATAGACAGTTATTGAGGACTTTGTTCACTGGAACATTTTTCAGATCTAATTCAAAAACATTTCGAGAATAAGGGACATGTCATTTTCTTGACTGCAAACTTGCTATTGTGCAAACAGAATCTTACAAATAGGTGCAGGATTGTTCTGGGAGGTAAGGAAAGAAAGTAAGCTCTTGAAAAACTAAGTGATGTCTCATGGTGAAAGAGTCATACTCTTGAAAAAGAAAAAAAAATGTTACTTAAAATGTAGACTATTTCTGATTAATGACAGATGTTTCCAAAGTACTCTTGGTTTCTTCCTGCCTGTCTTTTCAAGGAGTAGGAACAACTTAGCTGGACACTCTTAGTTGATTCTAAGTGTTTCTAGGGAGAAATTAATGATTTCATCACAGATGTTGAGAGGAGGAGAAACAGAGTAATTAATTTTGCCTGTGTAAACATTTCCCTTTGGATTTATTTTGGTAAAACTATCCAGTTTTAATTTCCTAATCTCAGTGTTATTTTGGTGTATACTTTTGAACATGTGCCACATTTCATGCAGGACATAGCTGCATTTTTTAGTAATTATGACAAATTATTTGTTGTTTTAACATGAAATTGTGAAACATTTAAACACAAGCTTGAAAGACAATATAAATGAAAGTTTTTTTCTTTGTTAGTTTCACCTTGCCAAATAGATTGATCCATGGCACCTTGTAAAAAGGGGGTGGCTGTTTTGAAAAATATGCTTTTTTTTTCTAAATAAGTAAATACTTTAATTCTGTAAAACTATTACTCCAAGATTTTTTCCCCAACAGGGCCTTAAGACTAAATTAGTTCTCTCTCTCTCTCTTTTAAAAATATAAATCAAAATATATGACTGCTATTTGTCAACTGTGTCATTTGGGGTCATGTGTCTGTGATTCATATTCTTAACTCTCTCTTGGTACTTACTTAGAACATTACATGGGTTTTCACCTGCATCTTTCTCTGTCCCCCCATTAAAAAAGCTTAATTTTCTCTCTATTTGGACAAGATAGGCAGACTGGCATGCTGCTTAAAGCCATGGTGCTGTTGCCATTACAGGGTGAGAAAGGGAATATTTTCAGCACTACCTTGGGTATACCTCTTCTTTCTCTCTGGCTAGAAATATCAAAGTTCCGTCTTTAGTATTCTACTGTTTTACACCAGAGCCCAAATTTGTATCAAACAAACTGTAAGAAAGAAATTTGTTGGATCCTGTTTAAGGAAGGGGGTGATGATACAGAAAAAAAAATGGGAGAGGAGGGAAGATGTCCTTGCCCACAGATTAATGTTATGCAGAGAAGTTTTAGGCATCTGTTCTTACTAAATTCTGGTTCTTTAGGAAATATTTAATAATTTCCACTGGCCCTCTTGCCATGATCTCCATGCTTCTTTTGAAGTTTACTTTCCACGCATGTTCACCTCTCTCTCTTTTCACTGGGGACCTGAGCAGTTGGCTGTCTTGCTCACCATGTGCTTTTGTCCAGCTTGTAGCCAGACATTTCTCATTCAGGAGCTCCTAATTACTTCCTGTTAGGGTTTTGTTTGTACCCTGTCTTTTTGATAATGTTTTATTCTGTTTGTCTCCTTTAATTTAATTACTTGTAGTCAGGAGCAAAATCGAGTCAGAGCTTGAAGGGAGAGTGCTGTTATGATCTCAGGAGGAGGCAGCAATATCACTTCTTCCTGGAGATAACCTGGCAGAAGCCTAGAGGTGCTGATTCATATTCAGGCAGGATGTGACTGATAGTTGCTCCTGGCAGAGTGCCTCAGAGTGATTTTGTGTACCTGTGGATACAATGGAACAGGATGCTGGATGTTATGAGGTTTAGTGTTACCCTGTTGGTAGTGAAAATAAGTGAGTTAATAGTATCACATAGCCAGTGCAAGACCACAGCTGTTCAATAAGCCTTCTATCCAGTCCTGCAAAAAATCCAGGAAAGGAAGAGCTACTGCTTTGCAGGGAGCAGTAGATTTGCTGTTTCTCTCCTCAGTGTGAGGTAGCCACTGCTGAGTGAGTGCCAGCTGGCATTCTGAATGCAGCTGTTTGCTTAATACAGTGGCAATGTGATCATGTTCAATGATAGAAAATGGCTGGGTAGCCTGACCTTTCACTCGGAGCACTGAGGTAAGCTGCACGACATATTCATCACAAAGAATAAATAATTCTCTTATTCATTCTAATGTTCTGCATGTTTGGCTCAACATCAGAACATCTTTCAGTGTGCTGGCCTATAATAAAAATGCCCCAATTAAAATTTAACACTTCAAAATACAGGAAAATTAATGGTTTCTTTCCTCCCTCCCCCTAGGTGCTCATTAACAATATTTGCTATACCTGACATTTTTCTTCTCATAGGCCTTTTCCAAGAACACTTCTGTAGCAGCCCATCTGTTTTATTTTGTTGATTAACAGCTAGTGTGTGTTGTGCCGTGGTCAGTTAGAAAGGGTTCATCTTGGCAGGAGGGGAAGAAATTGCCTGATTTTGTTGCCTTGCCCGGGTGCTGCGATCAGAGTCACAGAGCACACATCCAAATTTCTAGTGTTTACAATAGGACAGGCAGAGAAAGGGGGGACAATCTTTACTGAAACCACGGTGTAAGCAGAGATTGGTAGGATCTTTGGAAAAACAAATATTAAACAGAGTTTTCAGAGATGATAAAGGCTTTCCTTAGGGACTAGGTGACAACTGTTGCAACCCAGACAATTACTTTGATTTGCTGAGAACAAGATTCAAAGGAAATGATGAACTGTGTAAATGGGAAAGGGGAGATGCTAATGAATGCTTATTTTATCTCATCCAGCTGTTGTAGTTTTCAGTATTTCAAAAGTTACCCTGTCTTTAGGAAACACCTATTTCTAGTCTTTTGATAACAACTTCTCTAAGGTGTGCAAACTGATCTCTGTTGAATTCTGAGTCCCATTCCAAATATCCATTCCTTTAACTCCAAATTTTTGAGCCTTCAGTTGTTCAATACCTGAAAATATTTATTTCAGGCTAGAAGAGGAGGAATGATTTGCTGGCAGCGTGGACATTATAGTAGGGCTTTGTTCTGTGCAGGTTTTTCTACATTTTTTCTGTAGTTGATGAATTTCCTTTGCTCAAAAGGGATCAGTGGGTAGTTGGAAAACTTTTTTTGTAGGGAGATCTGCATTATAAAGGATGAAGGTATTTTACATTTTCAAATGCATTCACACAGTGCCTTTAATGATTTCTGTTGTCATAATCATGGCAGCATCTCTGTAATCTAATTCCTTATTGCTTTAATAATTCTGTCTTCAGATTCACACTTCTCTAATCAATGGACGGCCTAGTGCTGATGATCCTTCACGTGCTTTACTGGAGTTCACCTCTGCTCGTTTTATTCGCCTGAGATTTCAGAGGATACGGACACTAAATGCTGATTTAATGATGTTCGCACACAAAGATCCCAATGAAATTGATCCCATTGTTACAAGGAGGGTAAGTTCTGGCAAGACAGTGGAAATGCATGTGTAGAAGTTCTCTTAGAAATGCTGTACTTACCTATGCTTGGCATAGGAAATCTTGGGAGATGATGAGTAGCTGTTTGTTATCTGTCAAAGTCCTGGTCATAAGTAGCAGAGTCCCTCCTCTTCACAACATTTTGTTTTCTTCTCTATAGCAAAAGTCACAGTTTTACATTTTCTGCTTAATGGTGTTATTAACATACAGAACATGTTTACTAACATAAGCATAAAGCTCCTTTTAGTGTAAATATTCTGATATGGGTAATTGGCAAATGGCTTCTCTTAGATAATGTCCTTTTGCCTCCTCTGCTGTTCAATCCTTTGCTGCCTTTAACATTCCTTGAACACTTTCTTTGAGTGTTATTTCTAGTAATGGTACTATTAGTCACAGTAGTGCCTGAATACAACATTTTAGCATTGTTATATGACTGTTGATAACAGTAAAATTTTAGATCCTATTTTAGCTTAAAAGAATAGATGCAGCACTCAAACTCACACTATACCCATCTTCTCCACTGTTACTTGTGCGTGCACAACCCTGACCTCTGTTTTTCCACAATCCATACTTTCTTCCTATGCCATACCTCTCTGTCTTCCTGCTGCTCAAATGCTGCATGTTTTTTTTTGTTGTTGTTGTTGTTGTTTTCTCTGACTTTTCTGAGGCATTCTTAAAAGCTGTTGTATGGGATACATACTTTTCCACATTTTTCCTTTCTGCTCACTTCCTTTTTCTGTTAATCTTATTTTTCTTTTGGAGAATTGAGTACCACTATAGTAAGTCCTCATATAAAGGAGGATTACTGCTATTCTTGGCTTTAATTATTTTCATTTATCAACAGTGAATAGCTGTAAAGAAGAAAATTTGCTTCTTCTGTTCCACTTTTCTAGTTTTCATTCCTTCCTCCAAATACACAGGGTGCTGGCTATTTCTGAAAGTTTGGAATTTGGCATTCTGTTTTGTACTGTAAACCTAGAAATGCTTCCAGTTGAGAACAGTTATTGCGCACCTCACTAATCATGGAAATCACATTTACGTGAGAGTACACATTTAATAATCTGATTCTAAGTGAGCAGAATCACAAAAATGGATCTAGTTAAGATTCCAGTTCACATATTAAACATTACCATATACTCATTAAAACCTAGTACAGAATGATCCATAGATTTCTCAAACCAAGAAGGAAAAAGAGCTTCTTTACGGCAAGTCTCCATGAGGCCTTTTAGAGACATTTTCAAAGGAACAAGGATCAGTTGAAACTTGCCATCCTTTTCTGGCTTCTCCTATAGAATACAGTAGACAAGCCACTATTCCACAAAATAGGAAACAAAAGGTAGCCAGAAATGATACCTATTCTGTATAGTAAAATGTTAATCATGAGTTATGTCAGTTTCTGCTTTGTTTGATATATTTGTTAATGATCTGAAAAAGAGGTTGAACAGAGGAAAGCAAAATTTGAAAATAACATATGTTTGTTTTGATTGCAAATTGTTAAGATGTTACTGGACCCTCACCAAAACAGATGAAAGTGGACAAGATGGCATACAAGATTCACTTTACAAAGATGTGATAATATATGATTATAAATGCCTTTCCGTCCTCCTTCCTTGTTAGGGGTATTAATCTCCACCAAATAAAATCAGAAAGTCATATGTAAGAGCAACAGGTCAAACGTTATTTAAATTTTAGTAAAGAAAAATCTTCCATAGTCATTCAGAAGGCCAGTAATGGAAAACAGTTCTTTTCACAGCCCAGAGAATGCTCAAATATTACTCAGCTAAGGTAAACAAAGGTGTTCTTGTCTGAGCTTTTGTTCTTGTCTTTCTCTCCTCCCCATCATCATGCCTCTTCCTTTTCATGTCTTCTGAAGGGAGAAAATTCTACAGCATTTGACTTTTCATTATCCAGTGTGCATATAGCCTTTTCCTGTGCTTATATTTGGTGTGTGCTGTGTATAAATTGACATGGCTCTTGTGACTTCAAACAAATGGAACTGTGCCAATTTATACCCTTTCATTCACTAAGCCTGAATCTGTTGATCAAGACATAGCTTGGATTACACTGTATACTATATTTGTGATAGATCAAAAAAGAAATAGAAGAGGACCTGACAGTTTTGTCAACAGAAATGAATTCTGTATTTTGGCACCTGCATTTTACAATCCACTTAGCAATTCAATTTCTGTTTTGTCTTACAGTATTACTATTCTATAAAAGATATCTCGGTTGGTGGCATGTGCATATGTTCAGGCCATGCAAAGGCTTGTCCACTTGATCCAGTGACCAATGTATGTATTTTTCTTTTCTTGTTTTTTCTTTTTTTCTTTTTTTCTTTAATGTGCCTTATTCACCAGGTGGAACATGAGAAAAAATCTTGATATTCCTCAGAGTTCTGTTAATTTATGTCTCTCTTTCACCTACAAGAACAGCAATGCTAGGATGTAATAGTGCTGGCAACCAGAAGAATAAACATTCATGCAATGTCAGCAGAGGTTTTCTCTGAAATGAAAAAATAGGTTTCAGATAATTCAGACCATATTCAAAGTTTCCTAGGAAAAACAGAAATTTGGGTAATGTTATGTAGCTGTGGAGGCAAGCACTAAGAGTCAGTTTTTATTATTCTTTTTTGGTATTAATCAAGGTGTTTCCTAAATAGCCTTCAAGTATTTAATCGATACTTGCAAACAAATGATGGCTCTAGAATGGTGCACTTACTATGCGTGAAATATTAATTGAGTGATCAATCAAGCTAGTCTAGAAAATCATGAACCATTTATAATTTATTCCATACATGTAGCTTTCTTTTTGCACCATTAATAAACTCATAGCCAGTATAATTGAAATACAGAAATATAATTTGTTATTGATGGTCCAAATCTATACATATGCATGCACACATCATCACTAATACAGAATTTGCAATCTACTAATATTACTGATGTGCCACACTGTGGGATCTCTTCATATGCTATTCACTCAAGTAGAAGTTTTGTACTATACAACAAAAAAATCTTTTTTGATTGATGACATTAAGCAATTGCGTAGGAACTGATTTTAAAAAAATGAAAGAAATCTTACAAAGAATACATTTACAGTTCTAAGCAATTTCTGCGGATCCTTGTAAAAATTTTACGAATTCCTTGCTTTAATTCTTTGAGGCCTTTTCTGTAATGATTTACATAGCAAGTGATGTACTGTTGTTTCAGACAGTCTTAGTTATCAAACATCAGCATTGTTTCATTGCCATGTGTTAGAACTGGGCCTACCTCAGAAAATAAATGCTATGAGATGAAGGTAGACTTCAGTTCAGGTAGTTTGGCTACTAGATAAAAACACGTTTTGACAAGTGCGGTGTTTTGTTTTGCAGGTGACAAATATGTCTTGTCTAACTAATACAAAAATACAATAAGTGAAACAACTGAAGCCTTAGGAGATTTGGGGTATTTCGTTTAGCTCTCCAGGGATACTCTTTAGACGGAGCCATACTAAAACAGGGGGGCTTTGGCTTGTAAAACATTGTGACTTTAATTGTTATCACAATTAATCTTTCCTCTACCAGTGAAAAGAATAAACTTGCTTGAATTTACTGCCTTGCTGTTCTGAAGCACTCCTTAACTTGACCTTGTTTTGCAAAATTCATGCTTTGTGTGGTAAGCAATAGAAATTTCTCCAGGTTAGCTTGCTGCATTGACCTTGAGTGGGCTCACAAGGACCACAGAGAATCCCCTCTAGTGAAAGACTATTGGGAAGGCAATTAGTGTTCTTAATTTCCCCAACCTACAGTTTCTTTCTTTCCCATGCTTCTTCTGTGGCTCAGAGAATTTATGTGTGCCTACAGCAATATTTTCATGCTGGGATTAAGGCAATCTTCTGAGGAACCAAAATGCCACTAAAAGGGTGGTGCTCCTGCTCTCATCTCCTGTTAGTTTAAAAACTCCTCCTGCTGCCCTCACATACAATTTAGTTGTGCAGTTAGAAGGTTACAAGATGAGTTGACTCCTCCAGTAAGAAAAATAAGGTGAAAAGAAAAGATGACTATTTTTATGGGATCAGCCAACAGAATTGATTTCACACTGCAGCTGCAGATTGCTGCATCTAAGGGAAGGGTAGCAATTGGCTCACCCCTTCTAGTATAAGCTAGCTATCAGGTCAGTTTTCCTGTAATGTGAAGCTGTATCTGAGGGCTATTAGCACTTTGGCTTATTTGCTGTGTTGGTGAACTTTCAGTCTTCCCTACTCCTTGCTTCAGTCAGTTGGAAGTAGATTCTCCTATGTTCTTAGATTCTCCTAAGATTCTGTGGCCAAATTCTTTTGCGCCATGGCTGCTTTCTTAAAATTGAACTATTAAGGTTAAACACACACTTCTGTCTCTCAGTAGGTGGATGCAGGATATATAAATGAGTAAAAATGAGTAAACAGAGGAATTACAGAATATAATCATTCTTATTGCTAATGTTTTCATAATTTGAATTGGAATGCAGATTATGTACATGGGCAGATTCTTCAAATCATCACATTTTGTAAATATTTGCTTTTCTTTTAAATTAGAAATCCATCTGTCAGTGTGAGCACAACACGTGTGGAGAGGCATGTGATCGGTGTTGTCCTGGTTTCAATCAGAAACCTTGGCATGCTGGGACTTTCCTGGTTAAGCATGAATGTGAACGTAAGTTGAAAGCAGGACAGAAGAGGATTACTGTAGCTGCTGGTGAAAACTGAAATCGAGTCCTAAATGATTTTGCAATTTATTTTTTTTTCTTACCACATTTGTTTATGAATCAATTCTTGTTTGCTTATTTAGGCTGGCTGACTCAAAAAAGTCAATAGAAAACTTACATGTAGAATTGTAGTTTTATTGAACTCAGAATATTTCAGTGTAACATGCTGTTTTTGGTGTAGTATGTTTAAAAAAGTTTGTTTTGACTTCCTTTTTTAATGGTTATTTTTACGTTGCTTTTGTTTTGATAAAATAACAGGACTGAATTCTGATACAAATATATATTTTTTTTACTTTTTTTCTTATATTAAACTTTAACAGCATGATTTTTTGTGTGTGTATCCAGTTTTCCAGCATGCAATGAAAACATACCTTGAAATATCACCATTGCTACAGGGTGGGAATTTCATTTTCAGATTTACTGTAGTAAGGATAGCTATAATTGAATGTTAACACCTTACTTTCAAAGGTCATAAATCACTTATATTTTCAAACATAATAAAATATAGGGCTTCATTAGATGTGTTTATTCTTTTCTGCAGCTATATTCTTACCAGGAGTGGTTAAAAATTAATTAAAAATAAAGAAGATATCCCCATATTAAAAGTAGTAAGTGCATATTTGTGTCCTGAAAAGTCTGTTTGCAGAGGTCTTTTTTTCAGTGGAGACTGTCTGCACTGGAATGCACTCTGGAATCAAACCAGAATCTATTTATTTTCATGTTTCATTTTTAAGGGACATTTATTATGCCCTGTTAAACCCTTAGTGAATTGTTGTACTTTCATGATGGAAAGAGTTCCACGGGATCTGGTTCAAATGTCAGGAGAATGACTCCCTACAATACTGATGAGCTTTGAATTTTTCTTTGTATTGAAATTAAAAATTGAATTTTCACAGCAACAGATTATAAGATTAACTCTCCCACATGTGGACCTACAGTCTAAGAGCTCAGATCTGAACTTCTCAAATGGTTTTAAAACTGGGAATCTCTTTTGTTCTGACCCAGTTCTTATATGCGTATGTGAAAAACAAGTGCTTTTAGAATATTTTTTAGCTTTCAAGGAAATTATTTTAATTTAATGCACAATTCTGCTATTTTTATTATGGTTCCTCTTGTATTTTACATTTCCTGTTTCATGAGCCATATGTGTGTGCTACCAAAAGGTTTCTGGACTATCAATTTAAACAGAATAAAATAAAACAGAAAGAGCCTAATTAGACTATACGTGTCCACTTCCATACTATCTGAGACAAAATATCAAGAAAAAAATTCAATCTACAGAACTCCAGGCTGCATTTGTGACTAGACTTTTTGTAGCTGAAGTAGGGAATTAATGCTTGAATGTGTTATCTGTTGTATTGTACACACTACAAATGACAGAATGTTGAAAGATTGTCTTTAATACATTAGTAACAGCCAGAAAATCTTTGCTAATACAGTTCTTTCTCTTTTAGCATGCAACTGTCATGGGAAGACTGAGGAATGTTACTATGATCAGAATGTGGCAGACAAAAATCAGAGTTTGAATGTTCATGGAGAATACATTGGGGGTGGAGTGTGTGTTAATTGTACAAGCCACACTGATGGCATAAACTGTGAAACGTGCATTGACGGTTACTTCAGACCTAAAGGGGTAAATGCATGTTCTGTTGTCACTTCACTGTAATTCTTTGTGTTCAAGCCATCGCATCAGCTTGGAGAGTTAAGTTATTAAAAAGAGATGACATAGTTTGGACTGCCATTTTATGTAGGTTAACTTCTAATTCTGACAGTGTAGTAGTTGCTTTTCACAGCTGGAAATCTGTAGAGTTAACGTTCACAGAAATATGAAACTGAATCGTGTTGATATGAAGGAATGTACTTGAGGTCAGGGCCTCCAGCTAATATTTCAGTTTAAATTAAAGGAGGATGTGGTCTTGTAAACAGAACTTTTGCCTCAGTAATGAATTCCAAGATGTATTATCAAAGATCAAAGAAATATTGTGATATACGATATTGGAGAAAGAGGGTCTATAAATTTTATTTTTTAAATGTAATAAATAACCACTGAAATTCTATAGTGTCCCATGAATGCCTTTCATTTTTAGTGCAATAGATTTTTTTAATTTTTATTTTTTTTTGTATTTCAGCATATAAGGCTGTATTTTCATCTAAAATGAAGCTGTCAGAAGATGCACATTATATTAAGTCATACTGCCAATATGGGCTATGCCTGTGCTTTAAATAGCTACACTATTAGTATGTGCTTAAATTCCTGATATTTTGTCTGTGTAGTTTCAGTTGAGTAAATCATGGCCTTAGTCTGATTGCTTTTCAGTCCTCAAACACAGAAAACGTCAGCAAATCACAATAATTACATTCTTCCAGATACACTGGTTTTTTAGCCTTAGAGCTTGTAGAAAAGGAGTGCTGATCTCTTCAACAACAGGGAACTTGATTTTTTCATCTGAATCAGGTTACCATCCAACTAATAGGGATTATATCTCTACATTTGTAAAATGTATGTAGAGTATATAGATATAAATAGCTTATGCAGGACTTCTAGTTTATATCCCCAGTGTTGTATTAGACTAAGTTTTTTTTTTGTTTGTTTGTTTTTGTCTGAGATAACCTTTTCAAGAATGAAAGGAAATTGTTCCATTGTCTAGTGTTCACTTTTCTTCACTTATCCTTTTTGTTCAGTTACTAACTAAACTCAGTTAGTTATTTGAAGGACATTGACCAGAAAAACTGAACTGTTTGCCAATGTTACTTTAGGTAGTGACTGTTTAAAATCTACTTGATTACAATTATTGCTTTTAATGATACAAGGGTCCATTATTATCAATTTACCTGTTCACTCCTTTTAGTTGAAAACCCAATTATATCGAAATTACTTACATGTTTCTAACAGATATCTAAAATGGAATATTAATGTCTAGACTGCATGAGCTTAGTTAGGCAACCATCCCATTTTTGTTACAGTACAAGCTTTAAAGGTAAGACTTTGTTTAGTAATATCTCTGTTTTTATAGGTATTGCCAGATAGCCCAGATCCATGCCAGCCATGTTCCTGTGATCCAAATGGGTCTTTACATGAAAACTGTGTCAAAGATGAGAAACATGCAGAAGGAGGTAAGATTCCCAAAAGATAATGATATAAACCTGGTCATAATAATGATATAAATCAGCAGTGGTCAAAGAAAAGCTGAATTTTATTTGTCTTTCCCTGTGCTATCTCTTAAAGAAAAATTAAAAAATCACAGGAGATATTTTTGAAGTTTACTCATGCAAACAATGATCCACCTGCATACTTAGGATAATTTTCTTTAGATTTTATATTCCCAAATTTTCTGAGGCTTCCTTCATATTCATGGCTTGTAAACATGAGTACATTTGGGAGAGTTTTGTCCATGGAATATTAGAGAATTTTGGCTTTAAAGAGCTTTATTCTTTTACAGCAGAGATTAAAGCTAGTACAATCATAATCTCTTCATCTCTTTTCTTTGCCATACATATTTGCATTTGAAACCTAGAAAAAATCTGCTTGAAAGGTGTCATATTTATGTGCCATCTGTATTATTTATGTAGGATTACAAGCTCTTTACCATAGCCCTGAAAAAAGCTATCTGCAAATAGATAATAATTTTCTTTCTTGTGCTTTGGAAACAATGGATTGCAGTACGGTTCTGGTCCTTTTGCTGACCAGCCTCTGAAAATATTGTAGGAAGACAACAAAACTGAAGGTCAGTTCTTAAGAGGTGTTTTTATTGGGCTAATTACATTAATATCTGTTGATGAGATATAGTAGCAATCTTTTTCTTGAAATAGAGATCAATGAAAACTATACTGTAACAACTACATAGTGACTATATCAGTTCATAGAACTAAAGTTTCTAGATACAATGATGCTGCCTGATTACTGTCACTGTGGTATATTGTGCAAGGGTGACCATGACAAGCTGCCAGTTGCCCACCTAGCTGCTCTGTTACTCCCCCTCCTCAAGAGGATGGGGTCAAAAATAAGACGAAAAATCTCATGTGTCAAGATAAAGACAGGAAGATCGCTTACCAATTACTGTCACAGTCCTGGGGAAAATTAATTTTATTTATTGCCAATTTTAATAGGTTTGGGCAGTGAGGAACAAAGATAAAAAATAAAGCAGCTCCGCTTCCCAGGCTCACCAACACTCCTTCATTCCCTGCTGCTCTGTCTCTTTTTAGTGAGTCTTTAGGAAGTGTTCCCCGAGGTGTCCACCCATGGCTGCTGGGCCTGGCCATGCCTGGCAGTGGGGCTGTTGGAGTGGGCTGGGACCGGCTGTGTCTGGCATGGGGCAGCCCCAGCCCCACCTCACAGAGGCCCTGCAGCCCTCTCAGTCCCAAAGCCTTGCCGCCTGGACCCCATACAGTTTGTCACACAGATGGATAGGAAAGACCATGGAAGCAGATGAGAGATGCATCCCAAAGGTAGAAAAGCACAGCAAGACCGTGTGATGTCTCTGTCAAACCTGTGGGAGAGAGTGGAGAGGTTACAGATGTCAGGCTTTACACAACAAAGAAAACTCTTATACTGTTAAATAGGACAACTTTTATTCAAACATTTTCCACTACGGACATTCAGTGCTTTTGTAGAATACTGAGACTACGATTTTGAAATGGAAGGAGGATTAATTCAAAGAAATGCAGTGTCCCACCTGTGTGTTAAACAAGCCTGTCTGGTCTCTGGGTTCCTGTCTGTTACCGCTACAGCCTTTCTTTTCACACCTTCAGTCCTGACCACTGTAAGGGTCATTCTGCAGGGGCCTGACAGCTGAAAAACAGTTAATAGACAGGCATTCAGCCTGTCATTTAATGAGAACAGGGAAGCAAAAAGATAATGATGCTTTTCCATCTTGTTTGGTTGTCAGTAACAGTGTCATTAGGAGCTTTCATAATGTCTTATTCTGGCCTCTGAGCAATGAACAGATCTAAACCCCCTTATAGTTTCTTTGTACATCTGCTTACACTTTCTAAATCTGACTGGCTTGCTGATGGGTGGTACTACCAAATTCCAAGCAAGATCCATGCAAATTTATTACATTCAGCACATCTTACCCAGAATTTTGTGGTACTCTACTTTAACTCCTTATTTCATGTATCTCTTTCTGCCTTTTCAATCCTCTGGTCTTGTTGCTGGCAAATTCTTCTCTTGCCTCTTCCTATTCCTAGATGTCTCTAGGAAGGGAATCAAGCTCCTGTTTGGACCCCTTCTTTCCTTTCTAGCTTTTTCTCTACTGTTTTCACCATCTAATCTAAAGATAGTTAACTGTGTCTTTCTAATAAATCAAGGGATGTTTCATGCCATCATCTTGAAGGTAATGTATCCAGAATTTGATTCTCTCCCTCTAATTTTCCTCCTTTCACCTTTATTAGCAAGCAGCCAGTCCTGGTCGTCTAGTTCCAGGCATTCAAACAAGTTTTGTATCTCAGCAGTTTTTCCAATCTCGAGTATCAGTGGGGTTTTTTTTGTGTTTTTTTTTTTTTTTCCCCACAAAATTAAAACTCTTGTCTTTTTTCAATCCTGACTGTAACAAAGTTCTTCTGATCTTCCTGACGCTCAGTTGATTTGGCTAAAGATGGTTAGAGGCCTGTTGCTTTTAAGCACATTAGAATATTCTCTAATACTAACAAATTTATGCGCAATACCCTGATAGAATTCTTTTTACTCTGTATACTCCTCACCCTCAGCCACAGTTGGGTTTGAAGCACCAGGGAGCCTTTATAAAAGAAAGGCTGGAAAGCATAATCTGTCTGAGGAAATCTATCTATTCACCTATGAACCAGAATGAATATACACTGGGCTGACTGAATACATCTCAGAGTTTGCTGGCTGGTTGTTTAAGGAGAAATTGTTTGCTTGGTGTAAGATGGAAATATATTTCTTAGAAGTTTGGTAAGCAACCCAGTCTGGAACATTAAAATGCCTAAACTAAAATGGAAATATGGTAATCATCAGGGATATAAAGTTGCTGTGAACAGTTATCAATGAAAATAAAGATGAAAGCTGCACATTCTCTATGTGTTTCAATACTATAGGTACATAACAATTAAAATGGAGCTTTGTAACTAGTACCATACATAGATGAAGTGCAACGAGAGGATTTATAAGGCTACATCTGTAGTCATCATCAGGTTTGGGTAGATAAGAGAAGGGCATAAAGGAATCACTTTATACTTGACCAAGCATTGTTTCTGGAGAAAAAGAAATATTTCTATATTTTAAGCATCTATAATTTCCATTTTGCTTAGCTTAATATAACTTTGTCCTCACATATTTTACCAATCATTCTAAAATGAAAGATTATTATTCTAAATTGTATTGTATATTTTTGGTTTTGAGTCCCGAAGAATGCTTTTCAAATGTTCTTTCATAGCAACGTTATACGGTATTTTCATGAGTAATGTGGAAGAATGTTAGAGCCAGAAACAATGAGTCAACAGTATGTTTATAAATTATGGTATTGATAAAATAAACTGATGAAAACATTGCCAGGTTTTGTACCTGACAGGCAAGAATGCACTGAATTTTAAAACAAACTTGTCCACCCATGTTCAGTCCATCATAATAATAGGTAAAATTGACCACTGCTGACACTGTGATCACTTGCAGTTGTCCACTCAAAAGTGAAGATGGAGTCTATACATTCTGAACTACTCTAGACTCCAGTAATTAGGCTTTCTCAGTAAATCAATACTCTTGTTTTAAGATGTAGTGGCTGTATTTTAACAAATAGCTATTTTAATTGTCTTTTAAGTACCTGTAAGATCTGTGAAGTTTGGAAACTCGCAGATTTTCATAATTTAGATGCTATCATGCACTGAAGTTTTTCCCTGCTACCTCTTTATGTATAATATAATCCCAATGACTGGTCTTTATTTTTGCTGAAAAACTTTCTCAGACATTGTAAGATAAACAAGGTTCAGACATTTTGATCTTTATTCAGCCTCCATAGTGCTTTGCTTAGCAAGCAGTCCCACTGACTTCCATGAGATTATTTCTGGAGTGTGTACGCTGTGGAACAGGACTGAGAATGCCAAGGCCAGACTTTGGATTGCAAGTTTTTTCAAGGAACTGATGCATGCTTTTGCATGAATTTATTTTTGTATAGAGTGGTAGGCTGTGAGGAAACTGATTGATAAAGCTCGTATTTCAAGATGACTCATCCTCTAGGATGAACTTTTAAAGCCTCTGTACACTCAAAGATAGGACAGAAAATGATAATATTCCAGTAGAAAACGGAGAAAAACAGCTTCAACAAATAAAACCCTATTCAAACAAGGCCTATGAAGAAATAGACCTAAAGCATAAGATGTACTTCTACTGAAATGTTAGTTCTTTACAACAACAACCACAAAAGAAAGACCTGAAACACCTGCCCTAAATCAGAATGTAATTACCCTGTCGACATAATGAGCACTACAGAGGCTTGGTAAAAGATAAACAGGGAGACACTGACAGGAATTTGCATGCTACGTAGAAATGAGAGCCTAGATCCTGCCAGCGTGATAGTGTTGTAAATTAAAGAAGGCACTGAGCCAAATAAGAAATATGGACTTAGCATGTCACATAAGAGCTAGAAGAATATATGATTGCTAGTAGTCTCCACAGTTTCCTCTCTCTCTCTGTTGCGGCATGTGAAGTCTCTTAATAGACGGATATCAACTATGGTACATACTGCATAAGAAAGGGGGCTGGTGACAGTGGAGTTTCCAATCCTGGTCTCACCCCCAGTTGCAGAGAAAGAAAAGAGAAGAAAGGAAGGTTCTTGATGGGGCACTGAAAAAAAAGTGGCTAGATGAGAGGGTCACTCAGAAATTTGGAAAGCAGCTGGGCCATAGGCATCAAAACCCATGGAGCACATGGTTTAGTGATAGTAAATAACACAAAGACTTCATGTACTGAAGTTCCATATATAATTAGTATAGATCAAGAAGGTGACAGTTAATATGATGCACTACAGGAGATCAAAGAGGTGACAATGTCAGAGAAGACAGACTGAATTTTATCACTGTACAGATTAACAAATAATATAATTTTAAACTCCTATAGGTGACTGCTTCTTCAAAAATCTAGTTAGAGAAACTATAAAAAGAGAAGCAACTCTGTATTTATGCATGAGTTTTAAAACTTGGTTCTTGAAGAGCCTTCAAATTCAACATTCTGGGAAGAATGAAAAGGCCTCCCTAAAGAACAAATTAATTAAAACAAGTAATCTTTTAGAAAGAAAATCAAAATAAACAATCCAAAGATTCTTAGCCTTAGCCTTAGCCTGGCAAGCCTGCCTATTAGACACTCAGAGAAGATGCATTCTTCTAATTCTAAATGGTTCAAGCGACATAACTAAGCTAGAAAAAATATATATCTATTTAAATGCTAAAAAGAATCTCCCTGAACAAAAATAAAATAAAAATTATCCAACAGGGGATAATAGTAAAGGACATAAATTGTGACAAATTCTGTAAGGTCATGCACTTAGTCACACGTTAAAATATTAGGAATAATTTGCTAAATGCTTAAATGTTGCTAAGAAGTACTTCAGATAAATTGGAATCTAAAAGACTGCTAGACACTGAAATTCAGTAGTAGTTAAATATGATTAAGGTATAATCAATTTATAACTGGAGATCTCAAGAAAGAAAAGGACAGACAAATTCTTTGTATCAGTGAATAGAAGAGCTCAGGAAACTTCCCACTTGAGCATCTTTGTTCATGGGGACAAGTTGGAAGAAATGTCTCTCAGAAGTGTCAGTTTTAGAGCAAGCTGATAAATGAATAATAATAAAAATTCATTAGGCATATATGATATTTATCCATGGCTTCAGGGCATAATTAAAAATGAAGTTGCTGAAGCATTATATATAGTTTATAGTACTTTCTAAAATCCAAGTTAATATTATATAAATATGAACTGTTTATCTAGTTACTAAAAGAAAGGTGGAGGGTTCCAGGAAACTAAAATTCAGAGGTCTGGTTTCTGTATCAAACAAATCAGTAGAACTAAAATAAAGGATTTATATGATTAACGACCTGTGGCTAAAATGGGCTAAACTCCAGAGCAGGTTTTTTTTTTTTTTTTTTTTTTTTTTTTTTTTTTGTAGAAGACAGTGTGCCTTATTACTCTGTTTGAAGGAGTCAATAAACATGGGACCTAAGCCTATTTTGATTAATACTGGATTTTGATGTTCAAAAAGTTTTCACAAAGACCTTCACCAAAGACTGTGATAGAAGGTGTAATAGAATGAGGAAGAAAGGTTCTGTCATGGATGAGTACTTGGTTAAGAAAATAAATGGACCATTTTCACAGTGATGATCAATATGAAGTGCTGAGAATATTCATATTTAACCTGGAAAAGGGACGAGTAGGAAGGTGACAAAGTTTGCAAGTACAAAATCTTTTAGCACAGAAAAATGAAAGAACTGCAAAATGTTCAGAAAGATCTCAAGATAGTCAGTGGATGGGCAATAAAATAACTGATAAAATTCTGTAGCAATTAAATGAAAACCAGAACAGAGAAAAAAAATAGTTCTACTTATACATTGATTGTAGTGATTTCTGAATTAGGCATTAGCAGTTGCAAAACAGTTCTTAACAATTACCTTGGACTGTGTCCTGGATGTATCAGCTCAGTGCTGACTTAGCAGTAGTAGGAGCTCAACACAGCCTTAGGAAACAACTGATGTTTTAAAAACAAAACTGAAAAAATTGCCATATGATTTATAAGTCCACACTATATCCTGCCTTTTCCTTAAATAATTTATTAGAACTGGAAATGATGCAGGGAAGGACAATAGGGATTTTCAGCTATACAAAGCAGTTTCTTTGCAAAGAGATATTATATAGGCTTAGCAGTTTTTGGCATAAAATTGTCATGTGGGATATGGTAAAGATACGTTGAAATCACAGATTACATGGAGAATGAGTAGGGAATGGTTACGTGCTGTTTTCTATTATATGACATTTAAAGGGCAATAAATATAGATTTAGCATACATCAGTGTTTTATTTCACACTACACATGGCTAAATGCACAAGTTACTGCTAGAGAGCTTTATGGATTCTGGAAGTAAAAACATATTCAATGTCAATTAGGCAATTTAATAGAAGTTTTTTCAGGGATTATTAGATGCAAGAGTTTAGGGATAAGTTTCAGCTTAAAAGATCTCTAATATTCAGATTTCTGGAAGCTCAGAATTCAAATAACTATTCACGTTTTCTGTTCTTATTTGCTTTATTCTGGCTGCTCTCAGACAGGATAATGAGTTAAGTAAATATATGGTTGATCCAGTGTCAACGCCTTTATGTTACACCTATGGAAGATGTTGCTTTGAGCACTCTAACACATATATTTGATAACAATAATGATAAATTAAATGTGTCTCATGCATTTTCCCTCTTCCTGTAGATATGTTGCCTGGTTTCTGTCACTGCAAGATCGGCTTTGCAGGAGAACACTGCGATAGATGTGCCTTGGGTTATGTAGGATATCCTGACTGCCAGCCCTGCAACTGCTCACTGAAAGGCAGTATGAATGTTGACCCTTGTGTAGGTCTCTGCATCTGTAAGGTATGGATGTTTAATTCTTCTGAGCTATAAGAAAATATTAATGATACTGAAAGACTGCAATCACTGGTGTTCTATCATACGGTGGTGTTCCACTATCCTACCTAGCTATGTTAATGTCTGTGGCAGTCACTTCCCATAGAACACTTGTTCTTGGTCCTGTGAAGTCTTAGATTGTCCTGTGTACTCTTAGTACTCTCTGTAATTAAAATAGGTATCTAGTAGCATGCTGCCTGTCATATAATCTGCAAGAAAGGGACACTTAAGAAGCTTGTGAATTGTTTTCAACTCTCGCTCCTCACTACTCGGAAATGGTACGTTTAAAGTATTGTGGGCTCTAAAGCTTATCTGTAATATGACCTCAAAAAAGAAAATCCATTGAACTGATGGTGTACTAAGACAACAAAAAAGTTGCATTTTAAGTGTTGTCATTAGGGATTTAATCCTCTCTTCTTGCTAAGTTCCATACTGAGGGCATTCTTTCTTGCCTTGGAATGGTTGCTTAGAAATCTCTAGAATATTTAGGTTTTATTTGTTTGTTTTTTAAATCATCCTTTCTATACAATGATTTTCTTAATTTATGGAAAGAAGGTTTAAGAGTGGTTTTCTCTGTGTTCCTTTACTCACCTCCAGCAAATTATATATTGATATTATATCAAAAGAAAACACTTCTAAAAACACGTGCATCTACTTCTTACAAAATACTGTGATACAAGTAATGCTTTAGAAATGGTGGTCTGTAAGTCATTCTTTAGTAAGTCAGCACACATATGCCCAAAGGACAATTTACTGTGCAGTGGGTCAGTTTTTGTGTGTCATACTTGTGGGAGCTTCCTTCCAGCTTTTAGGTAACAGAATTAGACAGAAATGTGAATTTAAAAATACTTACATTATGTCCCTAAGTACAAAAATGTACAAGAAATACTTCACTCTTTCAGCTCATGCTGCATACACTCATTAAGCTCTGGTGTGACAGCTGAACAGCACTGAAATCTAATCAGAGAATTACCCTTACCCTCACTTTATGTAACAGTCACATGCTTTCTGTCAAAAATAAAATCTAGCCATATCAGAGTTCTAATTTCTTGGCTATCAAGTCTATAAGATCAGAGTTTATTATATTCTGACTTGAAAGACTGGTGAAGATGTCATATGCTAAATACAAGATAACTACTGCTGAATGGTTCTTACTATTATGACATTATTTTTGTAATACCAAACAAACAGGGAATAGAGATACTGTTCCTATCCCAGGGAGTCCACGCTTCTGGTGACCTCCTTCCTGGTCATCCTTTGTCTCCTTTCCATTCCTCTAACCCCTTTTTAAGTGCATATGGGGGGAAAATGATACCCACTGCAGATAGCTGAGGTACTGATACATACCCATTTATTTTCACTAGCAATCTTCAAATTCAAATCAAAGCAGATTATGATCAAAGGGACCCTGAAATCACCAGATTAGCTATGCTCCATAAGAAGAATAAAGTGGGATGTCTGGACAAGTTAAGAGCAGGTCTGAGGAAAAATGCTTCCCTTCTTTTAATCATGTCTTTCAATTACATACAATGAGCTCTGAAATTTATTAAAGATAGTTTTCTTGTTGAGGAAATTGACTGCTGAAAAAGTTCTTAGGATGAGTATCAAAATGTTACCAAGTGGTCAGGAGGTTGTTATCTTTGCCACATTAGCCACAGGAAACTGAAGTCTAAAAAGGTGAGGCACAGGTAGAAATGCCTGTTTTACACTGATTGAGGCGGAAAGCTTCCTGAAGGTATATGGTCAAAGTCTCATTTCTGTTAGTTTAAAACTGGACTGAACAAAGTATTAAGAAACAAATTAGTCTGTAGAAAGATTGCTTCTTTGGCTGAAGGGTAGGTTAGATATCTTTTCCAATTTAGAGCTTTATGTGTCTATTATTCAGCAAATTTGTTATCTACTCAAAAGAATTATGCAGGTTTTAAGCACTGAAAAGCTGCCCTACTCTGCTTGTGACTGCAGAGTAGGACAGATTTTCATTTAAACAAAAACTCTTGCTTTTCAGCTCTCTCTCTTCTTTTATTTATTTATTTATTATTTATTTATTTATTTATTTATTTATTTTCACTTCCCAATGTATACACACCAAGCACTTCAGCAAGGTCTGAAACTTTTAGGACCAGAGTTCTTGATTGTTGTTTCTAGAATTGTGTAAGAGCATTTGTATGCCTGCAAGCTCCCAGATTTTATCCCACGGTTACTTTTCAAATGAAGCATGAATAGCTGGGTGATTTTATCATACCTATGACAATAATATGCATTGATTAACCCTAAGATTGTTGGTGAAAATGTAAAAAATACCATCATTGAAATTAATGAGGTGTCAAAGGTAAAAGTTACTTACTGACGGCCTTGAGTTGTACTAAAAAGATCTTTGGTTTGTTGAACAGACTGTATACGATGTTATTGAAAGGAAGAATAGAAACAATACAGTGATAGAGATAGAGCAAAGATATTTTGTTATATGTGTTTTTAATGTGTAAGTAGTGGTGAAAACCTATTTATATTTTTGTTTGATCTCCTTCTTTGTCTTTACCCTTTCCCCATTATTGATCTTCTTAATCCATCTTTCTCCCCATAGCTTTGCCTTATCTTCTCCATCTTTGCTACATCCTAGCCAGAAGGCTATCAAATGGCTTTTGATGAACTTATTTCTGAGCAGTATATTTCAAGCAAGCTTAGACTACACAGTGTGGGCAGGATTTTCATAATGTTTTCATTCTCTGTTGACTTGGAGCCCGTAGTTTTGTCCTGTGTGCATACTGTAGAGCACTATTTCCAGGATTAGATAAACTGTATATAACACTTTTGAAAAGGAAAGAATTTTCTGGCCTTTCTTGGGGAAAAAAAGATATATATGTATATATATATTGAATTTCTAAGCACATGCCATAGCACGAACCTTTTGCAACATACTTCTAGCTAGCTTTATCTTCATGTATAGGACAAACTGATTAATTGGGCAAGGTAGCAGGACTTTCTTCATGTTAGCTTTCTAAGAAAAAATGTAATTACTAAATGCTAAGTTTAGAATATATTTCATGTACGTTTAGTGCCTGCTTTCCACATGGAAGAGTTTGCAGATCTGGCTGTTTGGCTGGCAAACATATGTGGTTATGGAAAGAGAAAATGCAGCCCTTTTCACACTTGGATTTAGCCTGGATTCAGCTCTAAGCAATAGACCACTGAAAAACAGATATGTTGAATGACTTCTACAACTAATACTGTGTACCTGTAGTTTGTGTCGATTGTGAATGCTGATTTTATCAGCCATATGTACAAACTGAGGTTGGCATGTGTCCCATACTTCCTTCCCTTTTTCACTCCCTTAAGCATGCAAGAGATAAACTTTATTATTCCCTGAAATCAAGTGCATGTATTCATGCAGAAGAAGAATTAAAAACCTTACGGTGTCCAAATTCTGTGTTCTGTTATTTATGTGCAGGTGTAGTAACTTATTGTATAAAGGATATAGTTCTAATATTTACAAATAAGAACAGTGTTTCCTATAAATGTCTTTTTAGTCCTGCATCAAAGCAAAAAAGAGTATAAAGCTGGTTATCTCAGGTTCTCATCTGTGACAACTAAAGTAAGTAATATAATCTAACATGCATTTTCAGGAACATGTTGAAGGAGAAAACTGTGATCGTTGCAAACCAGGTTTCTTCAATCTGCAGCAAAATAATCCCAAAGGCTGTGAGGAATGTTTCTGCTCTGGGAAAACAAATGTCTGCACAGACTCTCACTTCACCTACAGAAGTGTAAGAAAAATCCTACCATATCAGTATATGCCACTGGTTTTGTGTTTTTGTATATTCTCACTGTCCATTGTCAAAAGAGTGCATCTTACTATAAAATCATGTGTGGTTTTTTTGTGCCCCATACATCTTGTCATTTATCGAAAAGAAAAGGCTTATAAATTATATTTGCTTCATTGTGAAAAAATTCTGGAAGAAGTGCAGTTGAATAGTGAAAATTTCAAAATAAGTTATAAATGTCACAAATGAAGCCATGTGCATAAACACAGTCCAGGCGTATGCAAACATAATCAGTACTTAGTTAAATGCGATATATACATAGGGCGACCACTTTTACAGGTCATTATTAGATTTCTAGACCTGAAATAATTAAGAATTTTGAAACATTAGATGTACAACAAACAGCTTACGTAAGGAGAAGGGATGCCTTACTGGGGGCATTTTCAGTGAACTTCTTTTGCTGCATCCCTAGGAAAATATGTGGAAGTGAGAAGAACCTACTGTTCTTATTTATACTGTAGAAAAATGTCTCTAGCATGCAAATGTACTGTAAACTTTATATTAGTTCTCAAAGCTTAGACACTGCTTCTACTGTAATGGTTGTATGCTACATATTCACGTCTGTAGATCTAGTTTGGGAAATATGTTCCAGGTCTGGTAGCTCCTGGTCTCAGCGGCATTGTATGCTGGAAATCTGAGTAAAATCATGTGCCTGGTGTGCTCATTTACATGCCAGCATCTGGAAAAAATTCCAGCCCACAGCTGAGCTATTTTATTGTTCTGGTTGTATCCAGGCTCCGGAAGCCATTCTCGTATGAACAGTATGCACTTCACTGCTGATTCAAAAACTCAAGTTCTGGTGCTTTCAGCTTTGTTTTGGCTTTCTAAAAAAGTGTATATTTAAACTTGAAAGTTTTAAGGCTTTATAATAAAAAATTATTATGAATTAAATAGTCTACTACAATCAGAAAATGTGCATCCATTTGTCAGCTCATCTTCTGTGACTGATATTATTTATTGTAAACTTGTACAATGTTTGGAGGAATTATGCATAAGATTGTAAGATAGAATTTCTTCCTCTGTCTGGATGATGCAAAACAGTGAAAGCAAATACTTGCATACAATACATACTTCAGACAAACTGCTCGGGAGTTATAACTCCCAATTGCAAACAATAAGGTAATTTTTTATTGTTATTACCCTTATATTTCCTTAGCTTTTGAACTGCTATTAATCATATAAAACACAGTCAATTTTTTAAAAATGGAAGAATGAGAGGTTTTGACTATTGAAATGACTGATGTCTTGATTCTGACTGTAATGTGTTTTGTTTTGTTTTATTTTCTGTCATCATAGATAGAAGACATGAATGGCTGGTATCTAGCTGGCTTACCGGGTCTCATCAGAGTTACTCCCAAACAAAAGAATAGTGGTGGACGTCAGCAGCTCAGCATCAGCAACGTGGCTGCACGTAAAGTACTGCCACAGACATATTACTGGAGTGCACCCAGTTCTTATTTGGGCAACAAAGTAAGTGCAGATGGTGCTTGCCTAAATGCTAATTTGATTTACTGAGAGAGAAAAGAAGTAAGGCTTTGAAGGGAATTGATGGAAGATTAAGTTGGATAGCTATTTGACCAGCAAAAGTGCAAGTAGAAAGGAATGAGGCATATGGAGTGTCCTTGTGAGGCAAAAAATATATGCAGAGAAAATTAACTAAGTATCTTTGACCTTGAGCCCTTTTTTGGCTTCTGCTGTCAGGTATTAGAGTAGTCTGCATAGTCTGCAGCATTGTTTTTTGAATGAATTAGCTGGTGTGCAGTTCAGCTTGTCCTGTTCTCTTCCCACCTTGTCCTCAGCTTTGAAAACCCATTCCCTCATCTGCTTTTCATAGATGCAAGTTGTGTATCAGATGTTGTGGGGGTGTGTTACAAAACTTTAATGTTTGGCAAGAAGCTTGTGTGGGGAGCTGTCTGCCCTAGAACTTGGAAAATGCTGTTGTGAGCTCTATGCCAGTTCAAATGCATATAATTATCCAAGTCTACACGTGTGTATGTGTGCACATACACACATATTCATGCCTTGCAGGTTTAAGGCAAATATTTGCTTTCTAAAGTCTTGGGTGCCTTTGTGGTCTGCCTTCTGGGCTTTTCACCATTAAGACTTCTATCATAGATCATACCTTCAGGCAAACCTCTCTCTCTCTCTCTCTCTCTCTCTCTCTTCTTTTTTTGTTTTTTTGGCCAGAGTGTAGAACTGAGGACTGAACGAGTCCTAAACATTAAGAAAGCTAAACAGCTTTCCATTTTCCATAATCCCAATTATGATAAAATGTTATCTGAAATGCTAACCCTAACGCATGAGCATATTTTCCACTGTGGTCTCTTAGAGCTTGTCAACTTCTTATTTATTTATTTTCTTCCTGCTGGCTGAAAATCAACATGACAGAAGGTAAGTGAGCATGTGGAAACTAAATAGCATTATTCCAAAGAATTGGGCGTCCTGTTCATGGCTATAAATTGTTAAAGATAGCCAGGCTCATTTAGTTGGACAAGGGAGAGTTTTTTCTACAGTTTTCCATACCTGGTGAACTTACCCTGTGATATGAATTGATACTTTTACAGACAGAATTTCATCCTGCTTCTGTTCAGAGAGCAAAATAATAATAAGAATGTGCACAAATCATTTGAATGTGGAAGATATTTTTTCAGTGTAATTTGGAGGTCCTTTGTGGTTACTGTCAGACATCTCTGTATGAATGAAACAATTTGCCTTAATAACTGAGCTATATAAATTTTTGATACTACAGTAATACTGAAAGCACTCACAAATTACCACAGTACATCTTAACTGTCATGTTGCATCATGTAAATTATAGTCATAATGACATGCTTAGCCCATATGATTTATGCTATGGGGATGGAATATTGCAAGTCCTTATTTGTAAACTCAATAAAATATTTCTCTGAACAGCTGAAACCAAATAAAACCAAACAGCTGAAACTGGATAAAAACACCCTTTCCTCAGACTGATTGCTAGCTGTGTGGTAGTATAATAATTGGTATCTCAGAGCAGGCAATCATCGTAAGAATTTTTTTTTTTTTGTCTTAGGAAAATTGGAGAATAATTTAGGAAATCTTACATAAAGATGTAAACTTCTATTGTAATTCATAAGCCTTGTGTCACAGAAAATTGTTTCATTTTTATTGTTAATATTACTATTTTTAAGTAGTATTCCCAAAATAGAATTGAGTTACAAAAGGTAGTAACCATCCTGCATTTCCCAGTTTTTAAATATAGCTGAAAAACCTTATTTAAAAGATTTCTTTTAATATAAAGTTGGCATGTTGTGCTTAAGCCTCCACAATGTTGATTGCCATATGTGTGCTATCTGCTTGTTTTACATCCATCTCCAAATGCTTCTTCTGGATAAAAAAAAAAAAAAAAAAAAGTGTTATAAGTGGGATGCTCCTTAATGTGCAACCTTCAGCTTTCTTTTTTTGTGTTTCTAAATCTGGATGACATTAGACTATGTGATACTGGTCTTTGACTGTGTCTCTAAGGAAAGATTATAAATAACAGGAGGCTATAGATGATACAGTATTCTTGTTTATGTCAAAGGGAGAATAAGCAAATTATTTTAACATCACTATATCCTTTCACTCTTCTAAACATACATGCCACTAAAAAAGCTTAAACTTTTTTGGACAAATACAGATACTTTTTTTTTTTTAAGCCAGCTATTTTACATCTGACTATATAATATCTGTTTGAACTGAGAACTTGAAAACTGTTTTTGATGCAGAATGCAGTTTGAGAGTAATCTGGAGGAATTTTGTTTCTAGAAATTGGTGGATAATTTGGGAGAACAGATTTAAAATGTCTAGTATCAAGGTTTTAGTAGGTATCAAAAAGTAGTTTATCTTCTTGCCTACCTTATCTTACCCTACTGAACTAAGGATTAGAGCAATCAGGAGAATTTGTGGTCCATTCAAGCTTCTAGTTACTGAAAAATTCTATCATCTCTCATTAAATTGTTAGGTATTTGAAAAAATGAATTGTTTTTGTCAGAAGTTTCTTAATTTGTTTTGACAACGAACCTGTAAGTGTGTATTAAATTTGTGTCCATGCTAAAATATTTCTATAAATTGGTCTGAAAGTGTTACAAGCTAGAGTCTGATGCTGTTTGATCAGGGCACTGAGAGTATAAAATTAATGAAAAATGAAGTACTAAACTCAGCAGGGTGATTTGAAGCACCTGTTTCTTTAAAGTCAGTATTGAAGGGCTAGGCATCCATGATGTTTCAGAAGTCTTGCAGTATGTATATGCTCTGCCTCATTTCCTTTGATATCTCTGCAAAAACAATTTGATAATTTCTATGATGAGAAGCCACCTACGAGTAGCCACCATAAAGCACAATATGGATCATATCTGAACATATAACGCCCCTTGCTGTCCCCTGCCCCCCGAAACATGAGGGATAGCTGAGAGCACTTGAGATTCCATAGGGAGGCATCCATCTTTGGTTAGAGGAAGTCTCTCTGCTTTGTTTCCTGCCTGCAGCTGCAAATATGTTACTTTCTTATCTAAGGCCCAACTTTAACCATGAAGGTGGAGAATATACCCTGCCTCTTTTTAGGTGGTTAGGGCAGTGCTCTCAGACAGCAGGTAGAGGTTAGTTCAGCCTTTAGGCAGAAGACGTCCTAGAATCCAGGTCTCTGAACATTAAATCTGAACACCCAGTAGCCATACAGGAAGGACATAGATAATGCATACTCTAACATCTCTGTCTGTGTTTTGAGCAGCTGCTGCCAATACTCAGATTGCAAACAACATGATAGAAGCTGTAAAACATCTCTGCTCCAAAACACCATTTGCAGGTCCTACCAAGATTGAGCAGTTTCTTGCATCAAATATAATTTTACAGGAGTCATATGGACTAATTATACAGCATGATCCCATTCAGTGTGAATAAAGTTAACTTAATTTGGTCCTTCATTAAATCACAGTATACTGAAAGTCAAAGCAAAAGAAGATTGAAGCTTGAAAGTCTGTTATCGTGGAAAAATTCTAAAACATTGTGTTTGTCAAATCCATATTCTTTTAAGCAGCCATATGGTGAATATATTGTTCCTTCTCTGACCTCTAGTGAAAACCCAGACAGCAGCTGAAAGTTTTGTGTAGTCTGGGCATGGAGAACAGTAAGGGGATTTGTTCCATTTAACCCTGCCACATCATTTATTTTGCCTGTTGTTTTTTTTGTTGTTGCTGTTTCTTTCATAATTAGCTGTGTAACCTGTTTGCTGACTTACAAAAGTCAATGTCTGATTCCAGAAATGAAGACACTGTAATAAGCCTGTAGCCAATATGTACAAATTTCCAAAAATCTATCAGCCTTTAAAAAATACTTTGCTGTGGAAAGCTAAAGACTGGAATGGAGTGAGCAGCATTTTTTTTTTTTGTAACATATTATATATTGCAGGCTGCCCAGAATACCTCATAGAATTAAATATTGAATTATAAAATAACCATAAACCAGGTCCTTGTGGCTTTTATGTTTGTTTCCTTCCATTTGTTTTCATTTCTTAGGCAATTCTGGTGCAAAAAGCAGAATAATGCAAAGAAAATTGCAGTCTAGAGCTCCCGGGGGGGGGAGGAAGGAGTTGAAACCCAAAACATAAAGAAGCATAAATAATACAGTAATCAGCTGGAACAGAAATGCCAGAATCAATTGTCCTAAATTATTAATGTATCTAAACCAAAAAAGCTTCATCTAGTATTGTCATGGTTTTAGATATCAAGACTTTGTAGTTCATAGGACATGATTGAGTTAGGTAGGTCCCCAAATCTTTTTCTTTCTCCTACTGCCTGCTCCAAAAAGGTGAAAAATCTAACTTAACACCTTTCAGTGTAAGTGGATAAGATGCAAAATAAATTCTTGGTGGAAGCTACTTTTTTCTACCATCATTTTGGTTTTAAATTCATTTGCCTCTCAGGAAAAACATGACTGACCTAGCCCACATAATTTCAACAGACAGCTGTGTCTTAAGCTGAGCCAGCACTGATTTTATTATTTTATTTTTAACTTTATTTTTTTTTAATTATTTTTTGAGTATATATCTATATGACTTTTATTGTCAGGAAATTGAGGTAGTGAAATTTAAGTTGTCTGGTGTGTTCTCCCATTGTGTGCCTTTAAAAGACATTTCTTTCTTTCACATCATTACATGGAGAATTTAAGCCCTCAGGTAGAAGGTTTGGTTAGCTAGTGTAGATGGGTTGCCCAAGCCCAAGTCTGTCATTTTGTAATATAATGTCAGTGCTTGAAGGAGCTGCTGATTGTCTGAGGGATTTTTCCACAGTGATGGAAGTCCAGCACTTCATGATGAAGTTGTCTAATTTATACCCTCTGCGCAGAAATGAGTTTCGGCCCCAGATTTGACTGTGTAACAACATCTAATCTGGGGAAAGTAAGGAGGGGATGGAGTAGGGAATGTGACTGTGTCATGAATGACTTATAAAAAAACAATTTTATGCAGTCATTTATTGATTCTTAACATCTTTTAAGTTTGAGCAAAGTGAAATAGTTGTTATATGCATGTTATCCATATGTGTGAAAAAATATGGATAGATAGCAGCAGCACATAATATTCCAAAAATCTCTATTTGGTGTAACATCACTGAAGTTATTCACATTTGCTGCAGGTCCTCAGACTTTAAGTTGTGTCCTCAGCCAACACACGGCAAAAAAATTAAGATGATTCATTTGAACCTAAAGAAAAATAGCTCTTGTAAAAAAAGCTAAATTAATATCTTTTGGCTTTCACATTTGAATGCATTTTTTCTAGAAAAGAAAAAAAGAAAGAAAAAGCTTATTTAGTTTATTGATATATTTTATTTTTCTAACAATCATAACCTAATATAAATATGCATTTTATTTTACATCACAATCTAAATTGCCTTGACTGAAATTGTCACCATGGTAATCAGATTCAGCCAATGGTATGAAGGGATCTTCAACTTACTCCAAGTGTGCTGCTTAGTTTATTAGCACTTACTTCACTATAGCTTCTGAAAAGTGAGATAAAAGCCAAATTCAGATACTGAAGGATGAGACAAACATAATAGGAATACAAGTGAAGAGCAAAACATTTTAAAGGTCTCAGCCACAGATGACTGATTCTTCCTTTACGTTTACTTAATTTGTACTAAGTAGTTTTGTTTAGATTCTTCAGCTGTGCTGAAATATTCTCTCGGCATGGCAACAAGAAATGAGATAACGGTACATCTATACATTCTGTCATAGCTAGCCAGAATTTGTCTGATTCCCAGTACAAAGTTAAACAATATCAGGACTATTTTAATTGGTGTTCAGCTACCCATGACACACCAAAAACAACACCAACCCACCAAGACATAAGTAAATTTTGCAAACTTTGTTTCTCCTTAATTCTTTCTAATGGTGTTTGGATAGCCCCTTGGGACAGTTCAAATACAGCTATTATTGTGATTGCAATAAAAACTAAGGATGCCTAGTAGACTATTACAGCCTCTTTGTGCCTTTGAAGTGAGTTGGAACAGGACCCTGGAACTCTGAATCTGGCTGGCTGAGTCCATTGACTGCAGTATTTCAGGTATCCCATGATACATTTAATTTCTTTGTGCTAAAATCATCTTATACTACTGTAGAGAAAAGAGAAAATTTATTGTTGGTGAAATTATTTCATAAATCTCAAGTGTCCTTTGCATTACCTGCTTGCCCAAGTCTGCCTTGAAGGCAAGGGTTTTAATCAATAGTGGCAGTTGAAAAATGGAGAAACAAGCAAGAAATAAAATAGTTTCACAAAAGAAAGGATGTAAACACTAGAGAAAGAATACTGAGGGGCATTAGGAAATAGAGAAGACAGTAAATTGCTTGCTAGATTGAAAAGTCTTACTCTTCTTATCTCTGATCCCAAATACTAAAATACTGATGGATCTAACAAAGCAGAAGAAAAAGTCTGTGACTTCAAAAGAACTAATGTGTGGTGATTTGTAGCGAGTGCTAATCAACACACAAAGAAACATGGTGACAATGGTTCAACATGCTTCTCCTAAGCTAGAGGTAGCTAAATTGAATAGTTGTTACTGAAGACTGCAAAGGACAACTGAATTTTATAGAAGGGGAGGATATACAGTAATCTTTGTACCTCTTTGTACTTCTGCATACATACCTCTTGTATGCATTTACATGCGAAAAACATCTTCAGCAAATAAGGTTTTGCTTTGTAAAAATATATTTGAAGTTATTTGGTGACCACAGGTTACCTGGAAGTAAGTAGTTTAATGGAGTTTTGCTCAGCTCAACTGGTTATATTAATCAGAATTTATAGTCCAGAAATCCAGCTGATACTGAGTTGCACAGGAGTGTGATGAAGTCTAAGTCATCAGCAAAAGGCTATACATAAGAGCTTCTGAAAGGTCATTCTCTATATATATGACTCACAGGGTAAAAATTAAAACTTGAAATAGAATGTAATTGAAATTGTTGAGTTTACCAATCATTAGTAAAACTTCATGATACTGCTGAGCTTTATTTTTGTAATTTTGTGGTGTTCTACTTTTTTCCACCTTTACAAGGCAGGAGGTAGAAGGGCAAAAGTACTGAGATTTTCTGCTGCTACTTCAGAGAAACAAACATTTATATAAACTATTCATATTACTTTCAGTCTGTGCTATATAGTTTATAAAGTCTGTCATGCTCAGTAGTCTTGTATCTGACAATCTCAGAATCTTTTTCACATATAGAATCTCCAAAAGATAGGTAAGTTCCATTATTTCTATTTTACATATAGTAATTAGCACTGCTTTATCTCATCTATTTTCAAGCCAATAGTTTTGGTGCCTATATTTGATTAATTTTGCCTTGTGTCATTTAGGACTTTTAGGAGCAATCCAGTGTAGCATAGTTGCTCAAATCCAAGAGCCTACTCACCTGTGTATAGATGCAATTAAGACGTGAATTTATGTGACACTTATATTTATCTCACTGTATGTAGCATCTTGTGATATTTTAATCAGTTTATAGGTCTGATAGATCTAATTCAACTAACTAAATTTGTTAATGGCATTTTACATCCATTACCCTTAGCAAAAAAAAAAGTTGTATACTTGTAGAAAAAAATATTGTTCTATTGTATCTTTTCAAATTTGACTGAGAGTAATTAAAGGCAAGAGTCACTTGTTTTTAAAACACAAAACACCATTACTAATCCAGGGTGTAGAAGAAAGGAGAGTGGTTTATCAGCAGTTGAAAATGGTACAAATTCAATTAAGATGTCATTAGAAAAAGGAAACTGAAACTGACATCAAAGTGTACAACAAAAAGCTGCTTTTCCTTTTATTCTGCATGTGTTTATAGGAAGAAATAACCAGTTCTTCAACTAGTTATAATAAAAAAATGAGTGATTTTGTAAATTCTGTATATTCTTGACTTCATAAATTCATAAATGATTGGTGAGTGGTAGGCCCAGTATGCTGCAAGTCTCTTATAAACTCTAATTTTCAGAGAGTGATATTCCATACTCACCAAATTTCCACTTAATCAACTAAAAATTAAGTATCAAAATACTAATTTTTGTATGTTACAGCTTAATACTAAAACAACAGAGAAGGGCAGACTATACAACTCTTCAGATAGCTTGATATTAACATCTGATTTTTACATCTGTACTGGGTCTGTCTGGGTTGGAGTTAGCTTTCTTCATAGCAGCCTGTATGGTGCTGTGCTTGCATTTGTGCCTAAAGCAGTGTTGATGAAACACCAGTCTTTTGGCTCTTGCTGACCAGAGCTTACACAGCATCAAGGCTTTCTCTCCAATCTCCAAGACAGTAGGCTGAGAGTGGGAAAGAGATTGAGAGAAGACACAGCCAAGACAGCTGACCCAAAATGGCCAAAGGGTTATTCCCTAACCATATCATGTTGTGCTCAGCAGGAAAACATTAGGAAAAGGAGGAAGGAGTCATGATTTTGACTACGGCGTTTGTCTTCTCTAATAACTATTACATGTGCTGTGGCCCTGCTTTCCAGGAATCTGCCTGGCAAAGGGAAGTAGTGAATAAATCCATTTTTTTTTTTTTTGCTTTGCTTTCATGTGCAGCTTTTGCTTTTCCTGTTAAACTGTATTTGCCTCGATCCATGAGTCTTTTCACCTTCCATTTTCTCCCCATAACAGGGGAAAAGGGAGTGAGCAAGAGGTAGGGTGAATGTTTGTCTGTTGTCCGGGCTAACCGCCACACCACCATTGGAACTGATGGTAGAAATAGAACCTGAAAGCATTCAACAAAAGAAGATTTCAGTATGGTTGCAATATGCTTACAAAAATTGAAAAATCAAATGGGAACCAGAACTGACAAGAATGTAGCACGATAGTGATCATAAGGTTGAATTATCGTTTTAGTTTTGACTTGTTTTTTCGTAGATTCGTTATTCTAAATATTTTAATATTGTAAGTCACTCTTGGTTTGATCTAGTATCTGAACAGAGTATGAAGCATCCTTTAAATCATGTAGGTCCTGGGTCTTATGTACACAATTCCATCTGTCTCATCTATCCTACCGTTACCTGACTGCTGAAGATTCCTGAGTGGAACCATACTGCATCATTAAATCTCTAGAAAGCAAAAGGAGCTCCATTCCTTTACGCTCCTATTAGGCTTATGTACTGTAAACCGATCTTTAGCAAAAGAGAATGATGAGGACAAAGATTTTATTTTCCAAAACCAGACTCTAGCTAACAACAATAAATTTATTTTGAAAACAAACCTCCGTGGAAATTCAGTAGCTTTCCAGAAGAGAGGGTTGCCTTAACTACAGAATGAATTTGCCTTTGTCTTCCTGGACTCAAGAGACAAAAGGGTTAAGATCAGGTATTTGGCATATTGAAGGGATAATCGTGCTAGAACCCCAATCTGAACTGTGATAAATTATTAAACAAGTGGTTTGTTGGGTGATTGAATATTACCTGCAAAGCACCGCTCATCTCCTTGAGGCACATCCACAGCTAACTGAATTGAGCCAATTAGACTGACTGTCTCTTCAATGAGTTGTGACCTATCAATGGTAATAGCTTATTATGATGATAAATGAACCCATCTCTCAAACTGAAGCCTGAGTACACACTTCAGCAGTTTCCCTGAATCACAGGGCCATTACCTCTCAACTTCAGATTGACAGGAGCGTCAGCAACGAGAGCAGATAGCATGCATGAGTAGACACAGATGATTGTTTTACCCAAATGAATATATTTACAGTTATTTTTGGTGAAGTTGCTTTGTTTGTTTGTTTGTTTTAATGGACCTGTCTGAACATTCCATATTTTGCTAGAAGTACCTTAAATTTCTCACAATATGTGCAGTACCTATCCTGTCTCCTGAGATGGCTGGATGAATTTCTGATTGCTATCTACATGCCTTTTCAGTCTCAGAGGCACTCTGTATTGTAATACAGGAGAATACTTTTTTCTAATTGGAGTGTTTGTTTTATTTGTTTAGCCCTTTCAGTCCTATCAATTTATTTTCCAGAAGTAATTTTCTCAGAATAATAAGCAAGGTAGAGGAACTGTAACACTATCGATACTTTTCATGAATTTATTATAAGGTTTTGAAACCTTTAAGTATCAAGTATCATGAAATATTTAGAACACTTATGGACCATTTTTTTGTTTGGTTTAACTCTTTTTGGGCACAGGAAATTTTTCCACAATGAAGACAGTTGTTTTAACTACTTTTCCTGTATCAGTTTTCCTTTATTTATTTATTTTTTGTTTGATTGTTTTATAGTTAAGGACTTCAGTGTATTTTATTAATTAAAAATAACAGTGCCAGTGGTACATACCTTCAGTTTAACATCCTGAAATGAGATTTTGGTTATGACTCAATTTTTTTAATTAAATTGCCCAAAATAAATTCTTTTATAGATTTCTATACTATATTTCAGTTATCCACAGGATAGCTACACTCTGCTCTGAAATTGTGGCCTGGAGTGAGTCCTCCATTGAATGAAGGCTTTAAGCTACACAGCTATTCAGTCAGCACAGCAATCCTATCTATATGCGTGCCTCCCTAACATACTGTATGATTTACATCAGAAAGTCTCCTGCAGTGTCCTGAAAAGCCATGTCTTATTGCAGTGCATATTTAAATGCACATCTAATATGGCAAAACTTCAGTTTGTTCTAAGTTTGCTTTGCCATGAATTGGAAAGCATGTTTGCACCAATATTAATGCATGTTAATACTGTGAATAGTACATAGTTTTGTATTAGTATTCTATCTTCCATGCTCCAGAAAGCCATACTACAGTATTTAATTTACATTTATTATTTTTCTTTTCAGATCGGATTTTCAAAGTAAAAGTGTTCAAAGTTATATTATAGAGGTACTTCTTATTCTTACATGTTTTAAATAAAATGAAACAGTACGGAGCTATACATATATCTAGTCATTTTAAATGTTTACCAAGTTAAAAGAGATGAAGAACAGAAAAGTAAAACGAAGAACAAAATGAGTAGATCATTATCCTATTGTCATTAGCTATGGAAATAAGATTTCCTAACTTATTAAACCTAGGTGGTCTAAATGAATAAAACTGGTGGACTGAAACTGCTGTTTTAAATGTACAAAGTACATTTGTAACAACATATGCCTTTACAGCTAATCAAATAAATAGTTATGTTGTTTGGTCAGCTGTGTCTTATTATTTAAATTTTTGAGTTAATTCTGTTTAGTCTACAGTGATGAAAAGTCCTTTTGAGAAAGATCTTTCCACATTTTTATTGCTGAAGTTCATGTGATGTCATGTGCAATCCAGTAAATGATTCCTCTCTTTCATAGATGACATGTTAGTACAGTTCAGGTAGATAGACAAAAATCCAGTTTTGTCATTTTCCTGTGTCTTTTTTTTAATGTCAAATATATAATACATATATATATTTGAATACAAATAGCTTTATATATTGTTTGGTCTATCCAACAAAAATATGAATGTATGACACAAAGCATGCAAGAGAATAAAACTAGCCACATGGGATTAAAGACACTTAGAAACTTTCTAATACAAGGCCAATCAAGTCAAACTTCAGCAAACTTCAAACTTTTATATTAAAGCTAGCTGAGAATTCCTCATTAAAAAAACTCACTTGGATTTTTTCTACCAAACATTTTCAAATTTTCTATTAGAAAAATTGCAGTGAGATACTTTGTTTCATATTTTGGCCAGTGACATTGCCAAATCAAACCTGAGCCTGTCTGGCATTAATGAAGATTTTCTGAGCTTCTGCAGTGTACCTTTGAGGATCTGTCACTCATATTTCTTCTCTTCCTTTGTTGCTGAAGACAGACTAGTGGTAGTAGAAAAGTTTTAACATTTGGTAACAAATACAGCAACTCAAAATCTATTATTCCAACCATTCCAACCATCAAGTAGATGACGTTATCAGTAAATCATCACCATGCCTTCCCAGAACTTCATGAAATAAAACATCCCTCTGCCTGCAAAATTCAAGGAAATAAATAGTAGCCAAAAGATCTGAGAGAGTCAGAAGAGCTCTCCAAGACTCAGTGTATCTCCTGACTGTCCCTTCCAAATTAACTAGCACTACATCCACTGTTTAGTGGCGGTCTCATCAAACTGAAACCTTTATTAAAATGTGATAAAGTGTACTTGCTAATACAAATCACAGAGTTGCAAATCTAATGGTTTTATGAAAGCTGCAGATAAAAATAAAATTACTTAAGAAAAACATTTCCAAATTTTTTTTTAAATATTCAAAAAATCTGATGAAGTTCATATACTTTATCTAAATTAATGAAATCAGCAGTTTTCCCCTAAAGTTATATTTGTTTATTAATATTTTGACTGGTTCTCATATACTTTAAGACTACTGTTTGTATACTTGGCTCATGGCCATTGAGAGTATTGCTCTAGGCAAATATTAAAAACTTAGCCTTAGCTACTTCTCCCATAAATCATTATTTAGCTTCTTTGTCTACCTTCTTTCCTATACCATGAACTGTTTTCTATATTTGATTTTGAGAAATATGATTATTCTTGTCTGTAGATGTGCTGTATAGCATATTAACTTTGTTCTGATCACATATTTTGTATTTCAAAACATTTTGCTTTCCTCTCTCAAGTTTTTTACATCATAGTCCTTTCAAGCTGTCTTTCAGTATTTTGGGTGGCTAAATGCTGCAGGTTCCATTTAGAAAATGGTTTTTCTACAGATATATGAAATGTGCTACCACAAGTGAATCTCATTGTTCCACGGATGTATCTAAAAGTAAAAATTTCTAGAACATGTATAAAAAAGTACTTTTCTGTTTTCTTCCAAAGATTCCTAATGCTTTTAACAAAGGAAAACTTATTTAAATTGTTGTGTAGATTTCCTGTATTTTGCATATTTCATTTTTATGTCCATTTAAACAGATTTCTGCATAAAAGATATGCAGAACAAACACATAACTATGTTCTGTTGTTTTTCTTATGCTTGAAAGAGAGGATTTTGATCTGACCTAATATAGTCCTTCTGACACTTTTACTGAACAAGTACAGTTTCATATTCAAATGCCAAAATCTTCAGAGATCTGAAAAGCCATCTATCAGTTTCTCTATTTAGTACCTGAGGTTGTTTTGTGATGCTCAGGGGTTTAGGGAAAATCCAGTAGAAATAAGTGTATAGTGACTAAAGTCAACCATGTCTTTGAAAATGAGTTCCAGAATATATTTCCTGGTAGAAGTGGGCTGTTTTCTAGTGTGCTCAGGTTTCATAATCACTGAAGCATCGATGTTACTGCTGCAGCATTTCATAAAGCACTGAAAGCACTATTTACCGAAATGCGTTCACTTTGCCTGAAGAATATGGTGAATTTAAGCTTCTATTACAAAGCAGGATTTATTGTGCTCTAGGCAGGTAGTGACTGCCACTTTAAAATAAGTGGATGCTAATTAATGCTTGAATACAGCAGATATTATATTGGATAATGTGGACACAAATCCACATTGTTAATGAAAAAAGATCCATCATAATGAGTATTACTGTCTATGCTGAATTATGATAAAATTCTTATGGAAGGATAAATGACATCCATTGTAAAACCTAATAGATATCATTATGGTCAGTGTTAAAACAATGAATACCAAATGAATGAGTAATAAGAAGGATATTAAAGCTAAATTTTATTCATTAGGTGTATTGGTAAAAATATGTAGTCTTTATCACAGATTTATATACACATCTTGTAGGTATACAAGTTGACTGTGTGCACTTTGGGCAGTCTGGGACCAACAGGAAAATTTGAACGCTGCAGCAGAAAGTTATTAACTGTTGCACTAGAAGGCCATTCATATGGTTTTATGTAAAACATAGAAAGTTCAAAGAAAGTAGTCTGAATACTGCCCCAAAGGCCATAAATCTTGTCTTCTTTTCTTTTGTATACAAAGCAACTTAATAGAAATCCCAGCAATATGAGAGCAGCAATTAAGCAACCATTTTATTGTTAGTGTGCTTTAGTATCCTGAGTGTGTGAACAAAAGCGTGAATACCCAGAGACTTGAGCTGCCCAGAGAAGTACATCTGCTTGGGATAGCATTCAACATCTTGTTAAGAGTGGAGATAAAAGCACTCAGGAAGCTGTTTCCAGTTATGATTAAATGGTGCGTTCAGTGAGCTCCTCAAAGTTCCCAAGATTCTTACAGTTGTCCATAGGGCTAATTTGCCATTTTAAGCTTTCCAAAGACTTGTAATAGGTTCTCTTTATTAATTAATTTATTTATTCCTCGTTCGTTTTTGTGCCAGATCTCCACAGGAAAATTCACATGCTTTAGAGACAATTATGTAGTTAATGACCAGCCTAAAAATATCACAGGTTCCCACTGCGTTCTTGATTTTGGGGAGGAGAAAGGGAAAGAGTGGAGTTCATGAGAGAATTGTATCTAGGAAAAGTGTGGATGCATGCTTGCATATCACCTACTTATGATTTGGACTGCTGGGAAGGATATGAAGTGATTAATTCTGTTAGAAAGTATAGGTCATTTTTATGGGGGATTTTTTTGTGTAACTGAAGCAAAAATTCTCCCTTTTTATCTCAATATCTATCAGGTATACCAACATACATTAGGGTACTCTCTTACAGATCTTTGGTCTGGATCTATATTAGGTCATCTATTCTTTGGATCTGCATCAGGTATTCTACAATGGCTCTGGGGAAGAACTTTCTTTCATCTGCAGTACTGAGAGCTTTGCATATGAAACAGGAGCACAATGTCTAAAAAAGCAGTAAACTGCAAACGAGATTCACACTGCAGATCTGAGAAGGGAAATTTGTCCTGAGAGGGAGATCATAGATTCAGGTACAAAACTACTCTTGCCAAGTAGTTTTATTTGTTTCTTCAGGGAAAACAGAGAGAGATGTGGTAATATATTACCTTCTGAGTGTGTTTCTATTATTATGATCAGAAAGCACTGCAGGAAGGGTTTATACTTCCAGTTCTTGGCATAGAATAATAAACCTTAAGTATCTTCTTGAGGAAAAGACAAAGTTTGAGAAGATAATAGTATCTATACTGTATCAGAAGAAAGTCCATCCACCCCAGTAGGCTGTTTAATCACAGTGGTCAACAGGAAATGCCAAGGAGTATATAATAAGAAACAGGCAAGGACATGGTGATAATTGATCACATACTTTCCTAACCTCAATTTGTAGCCTGGGTACCTCTGAATTGATGGCGGTGGTTTTATATTTAAAGGTCTTCAGCCGTCCTTACCACACATTCAAACCTTTATCACACGAAAATCTAGCACTAAATGAGGGACTGGTCTGGGGCAAACTCTGGTTCCATGGCATCTCTCTGTGCACTGCCTTCTACCATTGTTGTTTGATTTTGAATTGTCACTGAAAAATGTTTCATATGGGAAAATCCAGGAGAACAAAATGTTTTCTCTCTAGCCTCAGTAACACTATTAAATGTTTTTTTTTTTTTTTAACATAGTGACAACATAGTTTTTTTGTAATAGGTTTTAGTGCTGCTTTACTCTGTCCATCTACACAGGCAAGTCAGATAAATTGTCTGGAGGCAAAATCACCTGTAAAGAAATGCAATTATTTTCCATGGCTTCAAAGCACAAACTATTGTATTTGCTTCTCATCCTTTTTTTTCCTGCAACTTTGCTCTTGATTACATTTGATGCCAATCAGAAAGAAGGAAAACATTTTGAGATTATATGATAGGAAAATCCTTTTAAATGTTTCTTTTGGAGGGATGACTATAATCCTCTGCTAATTAGTTAAAACAGTTATGTTAGTAATGATTAGAATCTGTATGTCATAGGAGTTAATGTATTTTGTGATTTTGCTGCTGTAAAGACTCTAAGAAATTTTAAACCTCTCTGATTTGGGTTAGTATCAAAATAAACAAAAAAACAACAAACATATTGTTATTGCTCCTCTAGTTTGTGTGATCATATCACATGCTAACTTTTTGTGCTGGAGTATATAAAAAGCAGTGAGCCCTGGAAAGTGATCTGAGCTAGCACTGATACTACTAAATAAGACTGAAGAAGGAGAAGTAATAAATCAGATCAAGTAGGATCATAGGAGGATATAGAAAAGAAGAATTACCATAACTACTGCCTAAAGCATATTCTGGCTTTTCTTGAGTGGCCCCATGCAACAGAAATAGTGGTCAAAAAATATCTTTTTGAGCTTGTGTTGTCTGACTTTTATTGTAGAAATGAGGTGAATACTGCATTCTCCAAAACCTGCTCTTTGCTGACCGAGAACTTGAGTTTTGTATGACAGTAAATTGTATAAAAGTATATGTGATAATGCACTCTTCATTGTTATTTATCAGCTCCTCAGATGAGGTAGTGTTGTCTGTGCTCCTTTAAAGATGCATGACATTTTGCACACTATCAACATCAGTTATGAGGCAAAGAAGATGTACATTGTTTCCTAATTTCTTGTCTTAAACCTTAAACAACTTTCTGGGGCCTGTAAGAATGAAGCAGTGCATGCACCATACATGCAACAGAGCTGAGATTTTTGTTCTCAACTGTATACTTGTTCTGCAGCTACTCTGCAACGTTACTGTCTTCTGCGTTCTGGTAGACACCACAGATTACAGATGGCTGATATTCAGTTGATGAACATAATTCCATTCAAGCTACTGTTGCTGTTTGTTGTATAGCAGGATCCAGACTAAAGCATGTAGATGTCTAACCATTCATTCAATGTTGAAATGTTGCTAGTTGTATATTGTTTTGCATGTCCGTTATTTATTAAGCATTGTATATATTAAAACACTGAAAACTTGAAAACAACCCCCTCCATAGTAGAGATGACTACTAGAGCACTATGACTAGATATAAAGTCCTTTCAAATATGTTCAAAGGGAATTGTGGAGTTCAAGTACATTGTTTTATGACTTTGGGAGGCAAGTAAGAGAATAATTGTACTGTGCAAAGATACAAGACTCAGCACCATAGCAAGTTAATCACTTCAGAGTTCCTCCTGCTTCCCAAAAGTGAGCTGCATTAGGAGATTAGTGCTATAAAAACAATCTGACCTGAGAGATTCTTGTGCTGTAGGGACTGAGGATTAGGTGCAGCTCCAACAGTCAATTCACTTAATAACTTCTCATGTCTGAAGTTACATTATCCACTTTTCTATCTTTTATAGAATCCAGCTAAGCTAGATCAATATCCTGAGGAAATGTGACTTTCTATTTTAGGATGACATTTTCTTACTTGGCAGGATATTATCTTCATACAACATGTGTACAATATGGTACTAATTTATGTTAGTCTGGGAAAAGTTGCTTAAATCTTGCACAGTGTATTTGGTCTTGTAACTATTAATTTAGACATTTTAAAATGTTCTTAAAATATCAAACACTTCCTCATTTTACTGTAAAATAATTCTGAACAGAGTAGGTACGTAGGAAAACGCAGGGTCTAGAGTTGTTGCTGTACTGAAGTAAAAGCCTAATGTTATTTTTGTCATGAGTTGCTCATTCCAGCAGGTTGAAACTGGAGTAATAAAACAGTGCTTAGGCCAAAACTGAACACACAGACTTCTGTATTCAGCCATAAAATGGCATTTGAATGAATTGGGTTTTGAATACGCAGATTACCAATGATGAAGACTGTTTGCAAATTACTTTTTGGGCTACACTGCCAGAAGCATTGTTCACATGGTGTTGTTGTTTAACCTGGCAAGCAGCTAAGCACCACACAGCCATGCACTCATACCTTAACCTCCACCTAGTGGAATGGGTGAGAGAATCAGAATAAAAAAAAAAAAAAAAAAAAAGAGGTAAAGAGGTTAAACTCGTGGATTGAGATAAAGTTTAATAGGACAGAAAAGGAAGGGAAAATTATTATTATTATTAATAATAATGAAGGAATATAAAAAACAAGTGATGCACAATGCAATTGCTCACCACCTGCTGACTGATGCTCAGCCAGACCCTGAGCAATGCCCTGCCCCGGCCAACCTCCTGGTTTTATTGTTCCACACAGCGCCACACGATGTGGGACATCCCCGTGGGCAGCCTGGCCCAGCTGTCCTGGCCGTGTCCCCTCCCAGCTCCTGGGGCACCCCCAGCCTCCTCGCTGGCCAGGCAGCACCAGGAGCAGGAGAGGCCTCGGCTCTGTGTGAGCACTGCTCTGCAGCAACTGAAACATCCCTCTGGTATCAGCACTGTGCTCTGCCTAAATCCAAAAAACAGCACCACAGCAGCTACTATGAAGAAAACTAACTCTAACCCAGCAGAAAGCAGGACACACGGGTACTTTAAGGGTTCATCTGCATTAGTAAACTAAGCATTGCCAGGACCTATTCTCTAGTGTTGAGGCCATTCACATAGACATATTGTTAACATACTCCACTATTGAATTAGTAGCAGCTATTTAAAGAAATGACAGTATAGAGTAATTAATAAAATTATTACATTACTTTACTTAACTCTCTCATCTTCCAGAAGAGAATTGTCCCATCCAAACAATCATCTGAGGATGGCTACTGGCCCATACTGCCTCCTAGACTATTCCTGGGAGAATTTAGGAGGGTGCCAGGACCTGTTTTAATAATTTTAAAGTATGGCATTTGAGCTCCACTGTTCACACTCATGCTCTATCACTGTTTAATTTTCTTTTGTGGATGTTGCTGAAGAGTGTCAAGCCATTTACAGCTCATCAGTATGTTTTGTAGCATCTCATACCACTGAGAATTCTCAGCTGTGAATATTTCAGACTACCAAATACTTAAATCCTGCTTGAATTAAGCTATTGTTAATAATTCTGCATAAAATATATATATATATATCTGCTATTCAAGTAGCATATTCTAGTTTTTTTCTTTTCTTTTGGGTTTCTCTCAATGCATTGTTTTCTCACACAGAAAACTACTCTCAAGATTAGTCTCTTTCGCATTGACACCTAGAGACTCCTTTTAGTATTATTTTTACTTTCCTAAATACAGACCTCAATGCTAATACTTAGAACTTCTCCAGAGTTAAGCAGAACAACAGTTGAGCTTAGAAAAACTCCAAACCACATTAATTGGCAAGATGAAAATCACTAGAGAGAACAGTTTTAAGCGGTTTAAATAGTTCTGATTCACTTGCTTACCATGCAGTTTATCAAATGAAGTTCCTAAATGGGAAATGCAGAAACCTTGCCATATAATTAGTTCTATTCTGGTGTGTTAATTTCACAAGTCAGTCTTGATGGTTCAAGGAAGGAGACAAGTTCCCCAAAAGAACAATTCATAACAGTAACTCACTAATGCTCTACACAAACTTAGGTATAGTATCTTTTTCTCCACTGACAGTAGAGGGGCCCTAATAGTATCAGCTCTCTGAAGCTAATTAGGCAAAATTAACTGGGGTAAGGATCCCTACAATTCCCACTTTAACTTGAAAGTATTCTGTTTTGATTTATATTCCAAAATGCTGACAAAAGGTAGATAAAAGTGACCAAAACCCTATCCTATTCATGAGGAGTTTTGTTTTGTTTTCTAATTTCTATTGAAAATTTCTTTGACAACCTGCATTGGGTACTGTACCTATAAAGTAAACTTAAGCATAAAAAGTCTTGTTGTGCACTGGTATTAGATTCATTTATGACTGAAACCTGTACAAACATGTCAGATGTCCTGTGTAATAACACCAAGATCTCCCAGTCGGTTTAGACATTTCACAAAAATAATCACTCGTTATTTTTCTCAGTTTACTCATGAAACTAAGGTACAGCGTCCCATATGTAACACTGCTATAAAAAGGCTATAGTCGATATAATCGGTAAGTGATGGTTTACATTACTGAAATGTTTATGGGTGGAAAATTATAAAACATCAGCTTTCCAAACTATAAACTTTAAAGCAAAACATAAAATGTATATACATTGATAGAATCATCTCATGATTGCAAAGTATATTTCTCCATCCAGTCCTGACTCTATTTTGTCCCTGTGGCAAATACAATAATTGCCTGTGTGGAAAAATTACTATTAATAAATATTTTTGTACTTTCTCTTTCCCCATATGTATTTTAGCTTTCCCCAATAGGTAAAGCAGCTGGGAGCAAGTCAACATCACATGACCAGTCAGTTCTCTGTAGCTCCTTAGTGGTCCAAAGTAGTCCTCATGAAATAATTGCCCTAACTATGCTGCTATCAGCAACATAAATGTTCCAAGCTAATTTTAAGTGTTTTAATTAATAACTGAATTCCCAGCGTCTGTGATCTAGACTGCTTCCAGTCTTCAAGTTAACCCAAGCATCTCTGCATCCAATAACCCATTATTTTTTGTATAATTTTGCACCAACTGGATGCCATACATCAATTAAAAAACAAACAAACAAAAATCACACAAATAATTTACATAATAGACAAAAGTAATACAGAGAGACAATGTAAGGAAATGGGGAGATAACTCTTAAAGGAGAAAGTGTGTTGAGAACCAGTTTTAATTACATGGAGAGAAATAAGAACCCTGCAAAAATACAAGGTCATCCTGTGCCTAGATAGATTTCCAGCAAAACATAGTTGCTTAACATCTATGAGAATTAATTTAAATTAAAGTGCTGAAAATTACAAAAATATTTGTGCCACCCAAGAGAGTGTGAGAATAACACCAGGTCATGTCAGAAACCCTACAATGTCCTGGGGACCTGTCCTTGCTGAGCAGAAACTCCTGTTTTCTTAGAAAACAGCACATAATATTGCACCATAGAGCCATCTGTGGTACTTATTATGGTAAGTGACCAAACTAACAGTCAGTTGTAGACCCACTTAATTTATCTAGCTCAAATATATGTTCCACAGTGATTTTCTCACAGTCTTTTCCCTCTTGCAGCAGCTAGATTTTTAATCTGAAAAAGGACAGTCGTAATTTGCACTGCTAGTAGTTCATGTGTACTAGAATTAGGCAGCATTAATTTTAAGGGTGAATAGACACAACCACAAAAGAACATCAGGGATTCTAGCACTACAGGAATCATTCTCAAGAATGTCCAAGTGAATAATCAATAGTCGAGCCATGAAATAAAAAAAGATGGGGCAAAGGATAATAAGAATTTGCTTGGATCAACTTATGATAAAACCCTTTTTTTTTTTTTTTTTTTCCACCCAGCTAAAATGAAAAAAATGAAAAGCGGAAGGATTTCATTACAGGTCAAAGGTTTCATTTGGCCTGGAGCAGATTTATTTGGTTTGCAGACATTTCTTAAAATTAAGAAAATTAACAACACAGCTGTGGAAGACTGGTAAATTCTCTGTTTGGCCAGTTTAGCCTCTGAAATACTTTTCAGGTGAAACTATGAGGCAAACTTCCTCAGAGTTTCTGAGTACTTTCACGACAAACAAAATATCATTTTTAATGTGAAAATTATTTCATCATTAAAATCCATTTCATGGTGGCGATGATCCATTTTTTATTTATTCCTTCTCCTTCCTTCTTTTGAGGAATAATGGGGAAGTTTTTAAAAACCTCCTTTAATCACCTCATTAAATTGACAACTTTTTCTCTTTCCTCTTGCGTTCCCACAAAAAGAAGTTTGAAGTTCTTTGCTGTTGCAGAGGATGCAAAACTGGTTAAGAGCAGAGTGGTCAAAATGGTGTACTAGAACACTTTACATACTAGCAGTCCCACATCTTCATTCCAGCCTTATCCCAATTAAGTGCATAAATCTATTGAAATAGATATTCATTTGAATTTTTGTTTGGATTTAGGAGTTGGGCTAGATGATATCCAGAGGTCCCTTCCAACCTCAACCATTCTGTGACTATGGTATCCTATTATTAGATTCAGACCCATATGCAGTTAAGCAATGCTAATTACTTAATTTTTTAAGTAATTAAAAATTAAAATTATTAACATCAGAAAAAAAAAAAATTTATTATACCTTACTGTATGTTGTAGAGTTGTAGGTGAGTTTATTTGAAAAACACTGTATTGAAATTAATAACATTCTGCTGGTGTTTTTTAATCTCAACTATTTCTGTTACTCTTTAATGTAGTACAGTGCCATGACCTATTCCAGAGTTCAATTATCATATCAGAAATGCTACATACCAGTTAGTATCATTAGTACCTCGGTTCACAGTAGTTAAATGGCAGTACAAAGATCCACGGGAACTAAATACAATGAGAAACAGTATGTGTCACATCTTGCATATGGATTATAGAAACTAGTTTTTCTTTAAAGAGTTGAGTAGCTGACACACTGGAAGTGAAGAGTTCTGTTGGTTTCAATACCTTAAATTTACTGTTCATTTTAATCAATTCAGTCAGTAGGTAAATAAACTGTTCTAACTGGATAAGCATAATGCACTGTGTTATTATGGTAAACTGTTTAAAATACTTGAAGTAGCTGCAAGTTACAGTCTTTTCAGACCCTCAGTCTGATCAAGCCAGAATCAATTTTACTCTAAAAGCAAAATCTTATATTGAAAACTCTTGAGCAAATCACATTGGACAGAACTCAACTTTTCCTGTTCACCCTATTGAGATCAGTCTTCTATAATTCTTGCCTATTTGATTGAATCTTCATTTCTAATGAATACGTTGTTATATTGTATATTTTGGCCTTTTCTAATTGTATCTTCTGTGATGCATTCCTGAAGTGCTAAGCATCCTTAGACACCATAGCTCTAAGTAAGCTATTGAAATTCAGCTCCCTGCATTGGCCTCAGTGAGACTTGAGATCTATTGATGATCATTTATTGCAGGCTGGAATGCTGAAGAAATTATTGGATCTGAATTTTTCATTACAAACTAAATGCAGGATTTTAAAAACTGCAGACTGCAATTTTACCATTTCACTGACAACAGAATTGGACCAACCCTGTTCCCATTTGACTATTTCAAAATGGAACTCCTACATATAGCAAATGACAGGTCCTGATGCTTCTTTTTAGAGCACAATTATTTGTGCAAATGGCTATGCACCTGATATTACATTTTACTAGAGAAAAAAAAAAAGTATTTGGAAAAAAAAAAATCTACATCTAAGCTAAGATCTTTCAGAATCATGTTGAGAATGCACTGGAATTCCATATATAGGACTATGAAAATTGATGGTCATCTCCCCAAATATATATATATATTTTCCTATTATTATCTTTGTTAATGTTATACAAACAGGTACATAAAGTTTTGTGTTCAAAGTTTATTACAAGAACATGACAGTGACAAAGACAATGAAATGCACAAGTGTGTGTGTATACAAATTGTTATGCATGTCACACAAGGGCTGCATGTCCTTTTGTAAGGTTGTTCCCCAAGCACAGCAAACTTACATTTTATAAGAAAAATCTGATGCCCTGCATGTGTGTGTTTGTGCAGATTTAGTACACAGCAATTTACTCCCCGTTGTTTCATGTTCCATTCTTTCCTTTACCTAATATAAGTTGTTTAAATGTTTTGTTTTGAACTTTAGCAACCTGCTTTCTGCTCTACATTCAGATTTTAACTAATGAAAGATATTGACTACAGAATTCGTAACAGACTTAAATGGGTACAGCACAATACACATCTGTGAAAGTTAGTGGAAAGAGCAATTTTTTCAAGTGTGAAGTAATAGCAGCTCTTGCTAGCTGGCCTTGGACACTCTTTCACTCCTCAGAGATTGTTAGCATTATCTTTAGCTCTTTGTAAGGAAGATATCAGGTTGTCACTTCGCAGTACAGGAAAGACAGAATTCTCCCTGTTTGCAGAAATTCTCAGAAATCAATTAAGTTCATGGAGCTGTGGTAGTTTCTATCAGCAGGGGATCCATTCTGAAATATCTATGAAAAAGTAAGAGAAGCTGTAGTTGGAGGAAAGGTCTATCTAGCCCAGGAAGTGGTCTCCAGCAGTGACCAATACTGGATGCATATGGAATAGTATCAGCAAGCAAGCACACATCAATGTTGTCCAAGCATTTACAGCAATTTGCAGAAATTTCCTAAGCTAGAGAATAGCTCTATTACAGTCTCGGGTAGGAGAATGAAATGCTAAATGGATTAGAAAATACACAGCATTAGATAAAAACTGTCTTATGTTCTTAAACTGTAATTGGTAGTTAATATAAGAGGTCATGAAATAATACAGGTGGTCAAGTACAAGCAGGTGGGAGGAGACATGACAAAAAAGGATTCATACATCAGTAAAGGAGGAGATGATGCCTCAGGGCTGAAAAACATGTTGGATCTAATCTCTGTCCACTCTACCTTCCAAAGAACTGCAGGTGTAATACATTTTATTGTCAGCAGTGCAGAGGGGAATTAGTCCTATGAACAAGTAAAGTTTAGAGGGTCTGGAACACATCACAGTCAAAAAAAGGACTTACTGCTTGTAGGTAGATGCTGTGGCAAATAAAACAACTCTATGATTACGTGATTAACTTTTACATTAGTATTATTTAAATATAGATTAACATTCATGAAAGAGTTTATGGTGTGTTCTTATATGACTAGAAACTTGTATAACTTTGTGTAGGTCACAGTCCTCATCTAACACATATTTTAAACAGCACTAAGTTCAGCTCAACATTTTAAATCATTTTTCTTCTAATGCTATTGTGAAGTAATAGCTCTTTTATCCACATTTTATCTTCCAGCTATAAAGTTAATCGTTGCTTCAGACTACACCATTTGCATTAAATCTAAGGCAGTGTGAAACCCTGCTAAATATTAAAGAGTTTGAGATTGAAGCAGAAAATTTACATTGTTAGTCAAGATTTGTTTTATTAGTACCTAGCAGCCTAGCTTACATTAGGAGTGAGCAGAAAATATACATTGCCAACAGATATAAGGAAGGCAGGAACACATTCAATTAAAGGGAATTTATGTAGGTATATAATTCACATTAATCATACTCAGATGACTGTGTATTTATATATTGTATATGAATTGCGTACAATGATGTTGACTTATTGTGAGGTTTGTTACATCCATTGTGACAATTGTTACATCAAAAATTCGAAAGATATTGAAGGAAAGTCAAAGATGGTCTCTTGGCTAAAATGTAAAGTGAAGTTGGGGTTTTCCAACCTATCTGTTCAAATGCAGGCTGATAATTTTATGAAAAACTGTTTAAATAATGTATTTAGTAGCAAATAATAAGAATTCCTATATTTTGTTTGATGCAAAATTCATATACTAGTATTTAGCATTAAAGATCTTGGAGCATGTAATGAAGTTCTATACTGAGACTTTACTACTTTAGGCTGCAAAATAGCAGTTATTCTTCAAACAGTACCTTGTAACACCAAAAGTCAGAATGATTTCATCATTCTTCTGGTCTCCAATGCACAAGTGAGAAAATATGTATCTTGCTAAAATATCTTGCTAAAAACTGAATTTAATTGAGAGAAATAGATAGTTTTCTTAAACTGATTGCTATGCTTTTTATGAATAATACTTCATTATTTTAATATTACAGCTGTTATGCATTATATATGTTTATTCTGAAATTAGAGTAGGCAATGCTCTCTTATTTAGCAAGTTACATATGAGAATTTTTACTTGCATCAAGGGTGATATTTTCTCAGAGATTTTGAAGGACCTAATTTTAAGGTCTGTGCATCTTCTCTGTAGAGGAAACATGGTTATGCTCACTGAATGCATAAACACACACACACACACACACACTCGGATAAACACTCATTCTTCCCTTCTCTCGGGTGAGATTGCTGTCAAACGTTGTTGTAATGTTCTACATTTGATCTTTTCTCCCTACAAAAACACTGTTGCAGTTCCAACATTATAAAGGATCTTTGGTCTTCATTAAAGGATATTGATGTGTCCGGGATGTTTTTTTCAGCTGGAGACAGCCCATATCAAAGTAAGACTTAAGAAAAACCAGAAAGAGTTGTATTTATGTAACGGCAAGTATACATTAGTAAAATTCTATGGACTGAAGCAAAAGTCTTAAATACGTAACAGGCTGTTGCTATATGGAGGTAAGAAATGATTTTTAGTTCGTGTTCAAGATGAATACAGCAAATAAGAGTGAGGTGAAGTAATGGCAACAAGGGTAAAGGTTATACATTAAAGAAACTTTTTACCAACAAAAGTGAATCGTTCAGATAGAGGAAGTTATTACAGCTTAATCACAGATGTGTTCGAGAATATCTCTAGTGGTGCATATTCCTGTAATTATTAATATATTCCCTAGAAAATTATTGACCTTTCAGTATCATACATGTTTTGTTGTTCTATTAGTGAAAGGCTTGACTATACCAAATCAGCACAAGTTCACACAAGAAATGAACTGCAGGATTGTTACTACTTTAAAAATACTGTTATGAGAGAAAAGGAATACAACATATATGTCAAGCTAAGAATTTATAGTTAGCCCTGATAGTGTTTTAATAAAGGTCTAAATTATCTAGTTAATACAGGAAAGCATCATTAATAATGCAATTAAAATCATTGTAAGAGAAAGCTTGCTTTCTGATACCTACCTGAGGCCTTTGGAGGACCCATGCTGGAGCAATCTGTTCCTGATGTACCTGTGCTGATGTTCCTGTACCTCATGGAGGGAACCCATGCTAGAACAGTTCTTGACGAAATGCAGCCTGTGGGAAGGACCCACATTAGAGCAGTTCTTGAAGGACTGAATCCCAATATGACAGACCCCATGCTGGAACAAGGGAAAAGTGCGAGGAAGGAGCAGCAGAGATGAAGCATTAGGAACTGACCACAAGCCCAATTTTCCCTGCCCCACTTGTGAGAGGAGGTAGAAGATTCATAAATGAAGCAGTGATGTTGAGCCTGGGAAGAAGGGGGTGGGAGGAAGAGGGAAGGTGTTTTTAGTTTTGTTTATGTTTCTCACTATTCTAGTGAATTTCTAATTGGCAGTAAGTTAAATTAATCTTCCCCAGGTTGAATTTATTTAGCCTGTGAAGGTAACTGGTGAGTGATCTCCTTGTCTTTATCTTGACCCAGTAACTTTTTCTTCTTATATCCCCACCCTTACCTGCTGAGGAGGGGCAGTAAGAGACCAGCTGGCAGTCAGCCAAGGTTAACCTACCACAGATTCACAAACGTAGAGATTACCTTATTTTCAAAAAGGTGCTGACCAAAAAGGAAGCATCCTATCATCAAAAGTGTGAAATATTCACACCTAAAATAACAGCAGCCAGGTATAGTAAGTATACCCAGTGCCATATTACTGTAAGGCAAGGAATTTCTTTTTAAAAAGTCTCTATAAAACTGAAAGAGTAAGAAATGTGTTGGCATTCATAGGCAAAACAAATTGAAGAGGTCTGTTATAGCTAGTAAGGTCAAGTTTATCTTCTGGAAAGGTTCAAAAGTGACAGTGTTGAATTAGATGAGTAATGTGAATATGCAAAAGACAAATTTTCAGTAGAAAAAAAATCATCTTTTTTTTTCATTGCTGTGTGTGGATTCTTACTCTATATTCATCTTGTACATACATTATGATCATGTTGGATAAATTTTTAGATAACTAGACTTTGTGAATTTATTCTCATCTAAGCTGTGAGGGTTGTATTACTTTTTAGATGCCCCTGATATTTTCAGAAGATTAAAATAGAGTGAGTGTATATAGGACAATGTTATCACATAGTTTTCATGCTCAATTTGTTGTGCAATGTATTCTGTAGCCAAAGGAAAAGAAAGATCTGACATTTTGTAAGGAGAATTTGTGAAGAGAATAGGATGCTTTTGTTGAAATATGTGACTGTCACTTAAATCCACATAGCACCTTCTGTAAGAGTATTTGCAAAATATCCACATCATTAAGTGTAGGAAATCAACAGGCTTGAGAACATTTAATCTCAGCAGGAGTTTTCCCTACCTGCGTGAATTAAAATTCATATTATATTAATCACACTCTCTATGTTAACATACCTCATGGAATTAACATACCTCATAGAATTATTGTGGTTTTTTTTGATGAATACTCCGACTGAGACTTGGTGTATGACTTCCATGGAGCTTATGTCAGTATAAGAATGATGTCGATTCTTTCAGCATACTTAACCAGTGGGCACTGTATTTGCCCTTTTTATGGACAGTCATTAATTCATCCAAAGAAAATTTTCTCCATCATTCAGCCTTTACAGCAAGGGTAACTTACAAAAATAAGGGTCCTTTTTTTTTTTTTTTTCCTCCAATAGAAGACAGTACATAAATTAAAATTATTCGAAAAGAAGTTGCTTCAGTTCTGTAAATGGAAGGTACTGCACTTATAGAAACTGGCAAGAAGTGGCAACCTGTATTGTCTTCTTGTAAAATAATGTAATTTTTCTGATCAGGGCAATTTAGGGATAACAGACATTTGTTACGTTTTTCCTTCTGTAAGGAAATAAGAACATAACTAAAGTAATGTTAAAAATAATACACATGAATGCGAAAAGTTCATAGAGCTAGATTATTCTTACAATGACTAAAGGATTTATTTATTTTTTGTCAGCTCCTATTAAGGCAAACTTAAGTTGGAAGAATAAATACTCTTCTGGAGGTCTCATAAAGCTATGCCATCTCTCCTTTCTCACATTTAGGCATCAATTCACTTGTCTACTGTCTTTCTATTCTCTCTCCAGTCTTATTAGCTTGATTGCTCACCTTCCCTCCAGACTTCTAAGAATAAATATAGTTTTCTTCATAGAAGATGTTATATAAGAAATATAAATACTTTGAAATTTTAGAAAAAATTAAATTTTACCTGCAAAGATTTTCAGAGAGGACCTTTTCCTTAAGATTTTTTTTTAAAAAACAAATGTTTTTTCTTAGATTTTTTAATAACACCGTTTTGTTGTTTCCAAAAATGAGTATACATCAATATTTGTTTTCTCTGTGTGTATATGCATTATATATATAGTATATGTGTATAGAAAACATTGTGTCAATGCAGTGTTAGTATATATGAATGCATTGCCTCAGGATAGAATCATCTGCGGATTACCGTGATGGTGATAACAAGTGTACAATTACTTTGTTGAATGAAATAAATAATGAATGACAGATTTTAACTACACTGAATATTTTTTTCAATTTTGTTTTAAAGACTGTTTAGTAATGAAGTGCTGTCTGCACTGTTCAAAGAAATATTTGCTCCTGGAGTAAAACAGTATTAAAATTCACAGTTTTTGTGTAATACTTTATATATATATATAATATAAATATATATATATAATATATATAATATATATATATAATTATATATTATTATATATATATATTAGTTATTATTAATTAGCATGCATTAAGATTTCATAGACTTATAGAATGGAAAGGACCTTAAAGACCACCCAGTTCCAACCCCACTGCCATGGGCAGGGACACCTCCCACCAGACCAGGTTGCCCAAAGCCCCATCCAGCCTGGCTTTGAACACTGCCAGGGATGGGGCATCCACAGCTTCTCTGGGCAACCTGTGCCAGGGCCTCACCACCCTCTGAGTGAAGAATTTCTTCCTTATATCCCATCTAAATCTACCCTATTCTAGTTTACAGCCATTACTGCTTGTTCTGCCACCACACTCCCTGACAAAGAGTCCCTCCCCAGCTTTCCTGTAGGCCCCCTTTAAGTACTGGAAGGTCACTGTAAGTTCTCCCCAGAGCCTTCTCTTATCCAGGATCAAAAAAACCCAGCCCCTTGATCATCTTCATGGCTCTCCTCTGGAATCATTCTATTTCTTTCATGTCCTTCTTGTGCTGGGGCCTCAGAGCTGAACGCAGTGCTACAGGTGTGGTCTCACGAGACCAGAGCAGAGGGGAGAATCACCTCCTTCAACCTGCTGGCCACTCTTCTTTTGGTGCAGCCCAGGATACGATTGGCTTTCTGGGCTGCTGGCGCACCTTGCTGGCTCATGTTGAGCATCTCATCAACCAACACCCCCAGGTCCTTCTCCTCAGGAGGGCCACTCTCAATCCATTTTGCACCCAGCCTGTATTTATGCTTGGGATTGCCCCGGCCCAGGTGGAGGACCTTACACTTGGCCTCGTTGAACTTCATGAGGTTCGCACAGGTCCAACTCTCAAGCCTGTCCAGGTTCAACTATCATGAGACACAAATTTCTTGCTCTAAAAGAAAACATAGATATTTTTCAAATATTTTAAAATGATAGTTTGTCATGAATAAGCTTAGTGGAAGAAAGTCTGCAAAACTAACAAGCCAGGAAAGTGGCAATGAATTTAATCATGAGAAAGCTTTGGCTCCAGAGGCAAAGTAATTCAAAACATGGTTTATTCTGACTGAAAATAGAACATATTCAGGAAAAATCACAGGAGTTCTGATTCACTGCTTTGTTTTCCCCTGCCTCAAAAAATCAAATCGAAATACATGGAGGTGTTTTCTTTTTTGTTTTGTTTTGTTTTTTTTTTTCTTTTATGATTAGGGTCAGTGAATTATAGTGCACAGAGACGTGTTTATCCAGATCTATATCTTTGTTTAATACTCAACTGTTTATTTTTACTGCTTTTATTTTGATTTGTGATCCTTAGAGGTCTCCATGATATGCAGTGAAATTCTAAATAAGAATGTATTATTGTTGTGTTTATTATATCAAATGATAAGCCACCTCTGAAGAGCAGAGAATTGGGCTTTGCATATCCCCACATCTTTGTTAGAAAGGAAAGAATTTTCTTCAAAATATTGACATATTTACATGCCATTTCATTCAAAATCTCCCACTTTACAAGTTAAAAATGCTGACAGTTATTAAAAATAGTATATCCCTTCTGTCAGAATAATTTTGCAAAACATATACTGCAGTTGCACAACTCATGCTTGAAACATTATGATATGTTTCAATTTCCTAAAGTACCCCAAAGTGCTAGTTATGTCATACATTGCTTTGAATTACTTGTGCAGCCATCATTGTCGTACAATATTGTCCTTATAATGTTGCAAAACAGTTTAGTAGAGGGAGGTAGGAAAATTACTTTTGGTAAGTAAGCTGGCTAGAAATTAAGGGGTTTTTCATTTTCTGTTGTGGTCAAGTTTAGAATAACATTCCTGAGCTATTTTCCTTAGAGCTTTAGAACCACAGAAAGAAAAGAAAGCTTAAGACCAAGAATACTTAGAGTCCAACAGTGAATTGTACTAACAAAGAAGTAGTATTTAAATATTTCTTGTTGCTATTTACGTAGTTTAATGTTTTTCAGTAGCAAGTTAACATTTTGGGAAGCATTCATGGGTTTGGATTTTAAGATGATCATGCAGTGGAAAGTCCTCAACCATATTGGATGCAAATATTGATTACCCCTAAATGCAATAGCAAGACTAAGGAAATATTTTTACTGAGGGCAGCTTTTAATTTGGATTTGAACAGTTGCTCTTGTTTTATACTCCTGCATTTTTGTTTTTAATAATCCTTGAATGCTGGGATTTTGTTGCCATAGAAATATGAGCTTTCTTTAGTTTTGCAAAATTATGCAAATTCTTGTTCTTGTTAAAATATTCATGAAGGAGTACAGCCAGAGATGGGAGGGTAAGGGTCGGTCCTTGCGTCTCATTGGAATTGAGCATTGACATAAATGTTCTTGTTAGTATTTCATTTTAGTATTACAGGAAGGCATTTATTGATGTGTCTACTGTAATTACGGTTTGTCCCTTTGGAAGCAAAGACCATGAAACTGGGAGATGAACATTTAATCAGTAAAATTAAGAATTACTTTCAGTTATGAGGCTGTTGACAGCTACAAGACCAGCAGTAAACAGTTTTTATTTAGAAACATTTGATGAGGATATGTTATTTAGAAACATGTCTCAGAGTTGATCAAATTGTAAGCTTGATTTTATTATCACTAGTAGTCTGAAACATCTATGCATTAAAAGAATAAGCAGGAATTTTGTCCGTCCCTATACCTTTAAACCACTGTGCCCCTGCTAAATTAGCGCTTACGAAGATTAGAGTAGCTGTTGTAAAACTGCTGGTGTGTGGTTTAGTTTTTTGTTTGTTTGTTTGATTGATTTTTTTTCTCTGCAGCTTAACTGTATTCATATTCAGACAGGGCAAAATGTTTTCAATTTTAATGAAGTAGTCTTTACATTTAAAAAAAAAATAATAGCCCTTTATGATTGGTGTTGGGGATATTACACTGCAGTGTCACAGCTTCAGGCATATTTTTGCCGAATTGGGAGACTTCCAAAGAGTGAGTATTGCCACCATGGTAATAGCACGGGCAGTAAATGTGCATGAATTATAGTTACCACACCACTACTGGAAGGATATAAACCTTACTGTATATTTTTGAATCCTCAATATAGTTATAGCGGCTTGGGGAATAGTGATTGGAAAGTATCAATCATTGAAGGACATTTAGAATTTGGTCATTTGTGAAGCAAAGGAGGAAGAAAGTAAGTAACCGTACTAAGGTTATATACCATGATTACTATGGTTAAGTAACCATAGCAAAATAACCATATATTCCAAATTTTGTGAAGGCACCGTCACCTGACTTAGGGAAGCTCTCAAGAGCTCTCAGCATTCCTGCCCTGACAGCTGTTTTAAATCCAAATCCAGTTCTCTGCTCTGAATTTTTAATTTATTTTATTTTTTTTAAGTCTCACTCCCTGTACCCATGAACTCTTGCAGAGTAAAGAGTAGCGTGGACTCTTATTATTGGCAAAATGGATTTTAGACTTCAGGAATGGTTGGCCAGGCAGTTCTGTTTCCCTTCTCCAGGGACAGGAAATGACAGCTGGGAATGATGGTAGAGATTTAAGAATTCATAGGGCAAACGCCTATATTCATAAGCGCATTTCAGGAAACTGTATATAATCTGATAGTACAATTTTTTAAACCAGTCCATCATTTGTGGTTCCATCATTTTTTTCAGTGCTAATTTCAGAAAGAGCAACTCTTCAGTATAAGTAGAAGTGGCAGCATAGGGCTCACAGGAGAGCTGCTATCCTGCAGTCTTCCTTGGTCTTCCTTAGGAACTGAGATTTATTTGATTTTTCCTTTCAGAGTTGCATGATATCACTGAATGTTCTGATATTCTGTACTAAACAAAATGAATTGTTTAATATTATTTAGATGTCTATTTTTTCTTTTCTTCCAAATAATCCAGTCTAGTTCATCTAAGGAGTAAGGGAACCAGGGTTATTACATGGTAATGCTAATAATCTCAGTAAAAGTGAGACTGGGCTGAGTTTATAGGTACAATTTAGAAAAACCACAAATAAGAGGCTTCTTATTGAATTCCTTAATATTTTCCACTGAAACTATTATTATTATCATTACTACTATTATTATTGCTATTACCATTATTATTACTATCATTATAGCTGATACATTGAATTAAATAATTGTGTGTGATTTTAATTGAGCTACTTTGCATGTGACAAACTATTCAAAATATGAAGGGCCTGGAAATAAGCGTGAGATTGTTATTCTCAGGATGGCAGGAGTCATCAACCACTTTACAAAAAGTGTGCAATGCTCATTCTAGAGCAAGAAGCAAAGTGCAAGAGTACCATTAAATCAAAAAGATTTAGATTTTCTGATTACACTTGATATATTAGTATTCTAGCAAAAGTAAGGGATACTTGCAAGGGATGATTGAGGAGATACTTATTGTAATATACTGCCTTTCCCTTTTGATGTTCTATATCTATGTATGTTTCAGTTGTTTTTGAATCTGAATGCATGGTGTTTGTCTGATAGAGTACAGCGACTTGATCAGATGCAGTATACAGAAAGAATTTGCTATAGCTGATACTGATATGTTCTAGAAAGGATCAGAACTGCTCAAATATTGATATAAAATATACTGAAGGGACATGGTCAAGGTACATATGAAATATGATTTCGCAGAGTTTGGTTGCTACCTGTCTGTCGTCAGTTGTACTTGCTCTGTGGATAGATGTTATTTGTCTCTTAATCAGCAACCATTCACTTAGGGAAAAAAAAAAAAAAAAAAGCCACATATTTGATGGTCCTTCTATTTTCATTGCCGGGAATCTTGAAAATAGAATCATAGAATCATGAAGGTTGGAAAAGACCTTAGAGATCATCTGGTCCAAACATTACCCTACTACCAATGTCACCCACTAAACCATGTCCCTTAGAACCAGATCCAACCTTTCCTTAAACACCCCCAGGGACGGTGACTCCACCACTTCCCTGGGCAACCCATTCCAATGCCTAATATTCAGATTTACTGTGAATGGAAGAACTCCCCCTGCTCCTGCATGGGCTCCTCTCCACGGGCTGCAGCTCCGGCCCGGGGCCTGCTCCTGCGGGGGCTCTCCATGGGCCGCAGCCTCCTCCAGGCCACATCCACCTGCTCCACCGGGGGCTCCTCCACGGGCTGCAGCGTGGAGATCTGCTCCGTGTGGGACCCATGGGCTGCAGGGGGACAGCCTGCTCCACCAGGGGCCTCTCCACAGGCCGCAGGGGAACTGCTGCTCTCTCACCTGGAGGATCTCCTGCCTGCCTTTTGCACTGACCTTGTTGTCTTCAAGGCTGTTTCTCACTCCTCCCTCTCCTAGCTGCTGCTGTGAAGCAGTTTTTTTTCTTTCTTAAATCTGCCTTCACAGAGGCCCAACCAATGTTGCTCACTGGCTCGGCTCTGGCCAGCGGCAGGTCCCTTTGGAGCCACCTGAAACTGGCCCTTACCTAACATGGGGCAGCTGCTGGATTCTTCTCACAGAGGCCACACCTGCAGCCCTCTGCTACCAAAACCTTGACATGTAAACCCACTACACACTCCCAGCTTCAAGAAGACCAAGAAGGGGGACCTGGGGAACTATAGGCCGGTTAGCCTTACCTCGATCCCTGGGAAGGTGAGGGAGCAGCTAATTCTGGAAATCATTTCCATACATATGAAGGAGAAGAAAATCATCAGGAGTGTTCAGAAATGATTTACCAAGGGGAAGTCATGTCTGACCAACTTGATAAGTTTCTATAATGAAATCACCAACCTGATGGATGAGGGGGGAGCAGTGAATATTGTCTTCCTGGACTTCGACAAGGCCTTTGTCATTGTCCCCTGGAGGATCCTCACAGAGAAGCTGTTGAGATATGGGCTAGATGAGGTGGATCCAAAACTGGCTGAACGGCTGGACCCAGAGGGTACTGATCAGTAGAGAAAAGCCTACTTGGAGGCCTGTAACAAGTGGAGTACCCCAGGGTCTTGTTTAACTTAATTAACAATCTGGATGATGAGATAGAGTGCACCCTCAATAAATACACGGATGACATGAAACTGTGGGGAGTGGCTGGCTCAACAGAGGGCCAAGCAGACAACCAGAGGGACCTTAAGAGGCTGGAGAGGTGAGCTGACAAAAGTCTCATGAAATTCAACAAGGAAGAAGTGCAAAGTCCTGCACCTGGGGAAGAACAGTCTCAATCACCAGTACACGCAGGGAGCCACCCAGCTGGAAAGCAGCTCTGCAGAGAAGGACTTAGGAGTCCTGGTGGACTGCAAGTTGAACATGAGTCAGCAATGTGTCCTTGCTGCTAAGAAAGCTAATGGCATTCTTGGCTGCATTACGCAAAGTATCACCAGCAGGGCAAGGGATGTGATCGTCCACCCTTAACTTGGCATTGGTGAAACCAAACCTAGAGTACTGTGTCCAGTTCTGGGTCCCTCATTACAAGAGAGATCTACACATACTAGAAAAAGTCCAATGGAAGGCTACCAAGATAATTAAGAAACTGGAGCACCTATCCTATGAGAGAGCTGGGCCTGGTCAGCCTGGAGAAGAGGTGGCTGAGAGGGAGTCTAACCAATGTGTGTAGATACCTGAAGGGATGATGCAATGAAGACAGAGCCATGCTCTTTTCAGTGGTGCCCTGTACCAGGACAAGAGGCAATGGGCTCAAACTGTATGGAACACAGGAGGTACTGTCTAAACATCAGGAAGCACTTCTTTACTGTGTGGGTAATGTGCACTGGCAAAGGTTGCCCCGAGAAGCTGTGGAGTCTCTTCCTTGGAGATCTTCAAAAGCTGCCTGGACATGGTCCTGGACACCCTGCTCTGGGTGGCCCTGATTGAGCAAGGGTGTTGGACCCGGTGACCTCCAGAGGTCCCTTCCAACCTTAACCATTCTGTGACAAACAAAGGAAATAAATAGAAAAAAAAAATAAGAGGCTGTATCATAACATTTTTGATAGGATTCCAGAAGAGAATAAGTTGAAAATCTTTTATTGTAAGAGTGTGTCTTTGTTATCAGTAGTCTGTTTCATGAAATTGGAGGTGGCAGTGAATGGCTTGAAATGCTTGGTTTCCCCTTTGAATGGTTCAGTGTGGTAGAAAAACACTTATGGAAAGCCACTGAACCAAGCAATATAGCAGTCAGGCTACTTTATGTAAGCTTATTTCTTCCTTGTTCCATTAATTTTTCTAAGGCAGTATTCTGAATAAATGAATTTAACTAGAATGTAGCATCAATTTATACAATTTATATAGAAGAATTTTGAGTATACTTAAGCAATGAAACTGTATGATTTTGAACTAGCTGTCATATTTCATGCAGTAGGTGTTACAGTAACTCCCCAAAAAGAACCGGGGGAAAGAGCCCATTCTTTCAGTGGAAAAATTTAAGTTCACCATGAAAAAAAAAAAAGTGGCTTTTTTTTTTTTTTAAGCTAGCCAGAACTGTACTGTCATTCAAATGGAACATGATTATTCTGCTCCCTTTTTTATCTGAAATATTACTAAAGGCTCAGAATATTTCTGACGGCTCAGAAGAGCCTTTATATCCTATATAAATTCAAGTCTGTCTAAGAGAGGAGAGTCTATTTAATCTCTAATTGGATCTTGAGTAGAACTAAATCATGCAATCTTTACTGAGAGTTATTACTAAATGAATAAAAGTTTGATGTTTTCTTGGTGGTGATTCTGTTGGACTTCCTTTCTAGTTGCTGCCTTCCCTCACTCTACAACCAGCATGAAAACCAGATCAACAAACCCCAATTAAAAATCATAAATTTGCAGCCAAGACTTGTTCCTAAAGAAGATAATAATCCAGATGAGGGATGGATTAACAATGGAATATTCCCTTAGACATAAGTGAATTAAGTTAGGAAAAGCAGCCTTTTGACCATTCCCTGCTGCAGTTAGTGGGCTGCTCAGAAGAACACGTATACACTTAGAGCCATCTGTTAAGATGGTAAATTGTTAGTTCACCACCTTGTCAAATCATATCATAACTACACAGGTGCCAATCAATTTTGTACTAAATTGGCTACAGAAAATAAACAGGGAGCAATCTTCTTTCCTTCATGTAGTTAGACCTGATGTTTGGGTGGCAAATATCTCTATATTTGCTGAAATCTGTGTCATAAAATAAATGTGTACCTAGAGAGTTTGTGAAGGTGAAAGAGTCCAAATAAACTTCAACATTTTATTGCTGCTGTATAGCATGGAAATCCAAGAAGGCTAGCAGGGAATGTTAAACTGTATATAATGTGATTTCATTACCTTCAAGCACTGCATCTAGTGGTAGATATTGCCACCAGGAATATCATAGAGCCACAGAAAAACTGAGCATCTGTGTAGTTTCTCATAACCAGGACAGTAAGCAAAAGAACATTCATTGGTACATCAGAAAACTTTTTTTTTTGTCTGCTTTGAGTAGATTTTCTAGAATAAAAAAATATCACCTCTTAGAACCATGATTTACTATCAGCAGCTTGCCATGAGTCTCCTTGGTTTTGTATTCAGTGGTATGTGTTTTAGCATTCTCCACCTGAAATGTTCTGCCCATTCATGTTTGCAAACCTTTTTTTCTTTTTTCTTTTTCTCTCTTTTTTTTTTTTTTTCTTTTCTGGTAACACTTCTTCACTTGGTATAGTCCTAATGTATATCTAGACAATAATGTAATAGTAAGCAAAGTTTGTGTTTCCAAAAGCATGTCACCTTTCTATAGCTGTATTACAGCTATATTGGTCTAATAAAAATATTAACTCTCCATGTAACGCTTGTCTCTCTGGTAGGAAGTGTCAGTGACTATATTTCTGATGGGAACATTAACAGTAGATGGAGAAGATTGTCCAACTTCTTGATATTTGCTGGTGTCTTATTTCATTCATTTCTGAAGTCTGGTGTTGAGTGAGTACTGGTCTAAATCTAGTTTAATGCAGTAATCTACTTTTGGTTTTGAAGGCTTCACGTTCCCTTGGATTAGGCCAGAGATCAAAGCCTCTCTGAGCTAAATACAAATTTAGCTACTAAACATATGAGCAAGGTGCATGCATGTTATTTCAATAATACACTTACCGTGTAATAATTTATTCATTTCTGAAATGTATTTTATGTCTTTACATTATTTTTTAACTATAAATATGAACTGAGATGATTTGAAAGTCCTCCATTGGTGTTTCACTGGATGTAAAAACTTTCTTATGTTTTGAATGTAATGTTCATGGTCCGGTATTGCCTCAATGGTGTCCTGGAATGCATCTCCTCTAGTGTCAGTGTCAAGTTCTGCAGTCTGTTTGAAGATGGAATTTTAATAGTTTAAAAACTGGATATAATTCCAGTTATATATATCCTCAAAACAACAGGCACTGCAGACTAGTAGCGATAATACTTTTGGTCTCTTTGAGATATACAACCAGTAGGGATTTTAAGAGGTTGTGTTCTTTTAGATATCTAATTCCATCCTTATATCGTGGAATATTTTTTCCTTCTTCCCTTTCTGAGGGAAACCCATTTTTTCTTTCAGTGTCATCATCTGATGAAACTTGAATGTAGTTTCCATATATGTCAGTTGCATATTTTATACGGGTCCTTTGTAGTTCCTCTGAAAATGGTGCTTGTTTGTTTTCCATCTAGCTAGCCAGATTATCTTAGTTAATGCTCTATTCTTTGTAGTTAGTTATTTAGTTGTAGTTGCACCATTCTTTATCATTTGAATCTGGCCAGCCTGAATACCTTTTATTAAACAAAGCTGTTTGACCACAGGAGAGCATCATAGAATGGTTTGGGTTGGAACGCACCTTAAAGACCACCCAGTTCCAACCCCCCCCCCCCCTCCCATGGGCAGGGACACCTCCCACTAGACCAGGTTACCCAAAGCCCCATCCAGCCTGGCCTTGAACATGTCCAGGGATGGGGCATCCACAGCTTCTCTGGGCAGCCTGTTACCAGTGCCTCACGACTCTCATAGTGAACAATTTATTCCTTCTATCCCATCTAAATCTATCATTTTTTAGTTTACAACCATTACACCTTTCCCTGTCACTACACTCCCTGAAAAAGGGTCCTTTTCCAGCACTCCTGTAGGCCACCTTTATGTACTGGAAGGTCGCTATAAGGTCTCCCTGGAGCCTTCTCTTCTCCACGCTGAACAACCCTAACTCCCTCAGCCTGTTTTCATAGGAGAGGTGCTCTGGCGCTCTGATAATCTTTGTGGCAGTTTTTATAACATCAGTATTTAAAAATAAAATGTTTCTCAGAAGAAAAAAATAAAAGTGATCTCACAATCTTTGGTACTGAGGAAAAGGTTTGGATGTCTAACTCATTAAGACTCTGATGCATTTAAAAGTGATTTTATTGTGACAGGCATAACATCAATGCGCTGTTCACACAAGGTAGTAGAGTGCTTCTTCCTGCCCTCCAACTTTCTTCCTGTTGAACATGAGCATTTGTTCCCAGGAGAGGAGCCTTCTCTCTTACTTCAGAGCGTTTTGGCTGGCCCAGAATGCAGCTATCAGAATATCATACCCAGTCTTCTCTGCTCTCTGGTTATATTCTTTAAGAGCATATAAAGCAAACGTACATGTACAGTTAACTGAAAAAAATAAAAAAATAAACAAATACATAAATAAAATATCTACCAGAAACTTGATGGATTAGAATTAAGATAACTGTGATTTCTCTCTCCTGTATTTGTATTTCTTGAGGAGTTTGTAACTCTCCTTAAACACATAGATTCTGCCTGCTGAGCTGGGAGAAATATTTGATATATACATGTACAAACAGGTTGGAGTGACAAAGGAAATTCTGTGGAACTTCCTTAACATTTTTAGTCAGCTATTCTGGTTTCAACAATACATGCCTTTGTCACCAGCAAGGCAAAGTTTTATGCTGTGTTCTCTTTGGTATTGATATGGCCTCAGATGACCGTCCTTGAGGCAGAACTCAGAATTGTCAGGTGGTACAGAGAACAACAGTCTCCCATGAAAATGAAGTGATCTCACAGGTGCTTCAATTTCCATATTGCCTTTGTAGTCAAATCAGTGAAAAGTATTTTTGCACTAGATGAAACATAACTGTTTATGGAGCATGTGGATTGACATCTGACTTTAGCCTGTGACTGAATCATAGAATCAATTAAGTTGGAGAAGACCTCAAAGATCATCTATTCCAACATTTAACCTAGCACTGCCAAGTCCACTATTAAACCATGTCACTGGGCACCACATCTACACATTTTTGGAATACTTCCAGGGATGGCAACTCAACCACTTCCCTGGGAAGCCTGTTCCAATGCCTCACAACCATTTCAGAGAATAATTTTTTCCTAATATTTAACCTAAACTTCCCGTGGCACAACTTAAAGCCATTTCCTCTTGTCTTATCACTTGGTGCTTGGGAGGAAA